>NC_080385.1:44613256-44710274 GCF_014773155.1 Arachis stenosperma
GCACCTGGCTGGGCGTTAAACGCCCAAAAGGGGCATCAATTGGGCGTTAAACGCCAGAATGGGTGCCATTCTGGGCGTTTAACGCCAGAAAGGTGGGGGGACCACAATTTTGTTTTCAAAACAGATTTTTTCAAACTTTCCTTTTCTTACCCATATTTTTCTACAAAAATACATTTCAATCTCTCATCATTCACTTTCAATTTTTTTCAACAATCTAAAATCACTCTTCAAATCTCTCAAATCATTCCCAAATTTTGTTCAAAAAAATTTCACCCTTTTCTCAATTTCTTTCCAAATCTTCTCAAATCTCCTTTCAAATCTCTCTTTTTTTTCGAAAACTCCAATCCCCACCTTATAAATACACGTTTGGCTCCCTCTTTCCACCACACCATTCGAATTTGCTCTTCCTCTCTCTCTCTTCTCTTCTTTCTTTTGCTTGAGGACAAGCAAACCTCTAAGTTTGGTGTTCTTTTCCGTGATCACTAAGCCAAGATTCATCAAGATCATGGCTCCTAAGGGAAAACAAACCAATTTAAGAGGAAAGAAAGAGAATAATCCAAAGAATCTTTGGAATCAAGAGAAGTTCTTAACCAAAGAACATGAAGACCATTATCACAAAATAATGGGTCTGAGGTCAGTGATCCCGGAAGTAAAATTTGATCTGAAAGAAGATGAATATCCGGGGATCCAAGAGCAAATTCGAAACAGAGGATGGGAAGTTCTAACC
This sequence comes from Arachis stenosperma, assembly GCF_014773155.1. Taxonomy (NCBI): domain Eukaryota; kingdom Viridiplantae; phylum Streptophyta; class Magnoliopsida; order Fabales; family Fabaceae; genus Arachis; species Arachis stenosperma. The sequence continues at coordinate 44,613,984 of NC_080385.1, forward strand.
AATCCTGAGATAAAGGTTGGAAGGAACATGGTTCAGGAATTCTACTCAAATCTGTGGTTAACAGATAAGCAAAGAATGACTGGAACTGCTTACCATACCTACAGAACTATGGTCAGAGGGAAAGTTATGTACTTTCATCTGGACAAAATAAGAGAAATCTTCAAATTGCCTCAACTGCAAGATGATCCTGACTCCTTTAATAGGAGGATGGTGAGAGTAGATAAAGGGTTGGATCAAGTTCTAGAGGACATATGCCTCCCTGAAACTAAGTGGATAACCAATTCTAAGGGTGTCCCAAACCAACTCAAGAGGGGAAACCTCAAACCAATTGCAAGAGGTTGGCTAGACTTTATTGGGCGTTCCATACTACCCACTAGCAACCGTTCTGAGGTCACCATCAAGAGAGCAGTGATGATTCATTGCATTATGCTTGGAAGAGAAGTGGAGGTTCATCATGTGATTGCTTGTGAGATCTACACAATTGCAAATAAAAATTCCACTGAAGCCAAACTGGCTTACCCAAGCTTGATCTCCTTGCTCTGTAAAGAGGCTGGGGTGAAGATGGGAGTAGATGAATTCATACCCATTGAACACCCAATCACCAAGAAGTCTATGGAAGGACAAGTGCAAGACAACTCTATCAAAGGAGGCGCAGGAGTTCCTCCCTGAATTCCCTGAAATTGGCTACTGGGCCAGCCTAGAAGCATCTATCACCAAGTTGCAAGAAACTATGGAGCAACTGAAGGAAGAACAGCAGAATCAGAACTGCATGCTCTGCAAATTGCTGAAGGAACAAGAGAAGCAGGGCGTGAAATCCAGGAGATGAAACGCCAAAGCTCTCCTCTCAAGCTGAGGGAGCATCCACTTCTCAAAATCAAGGTTGTTGAGTCCTAACTCTGTGAAAACCTCTATCATTAGGAGCCTATTTTTGCGTTTTTCTTTTGTTTTCTATTCCTATTTTATTTTTTTTCGTCTCATCTTATATCTATATTTGAGTCTTGTTCTTAATTCTAATTAATAAATTTATGCCTTAAAGTTATGAATGTCCTATGAATCCATCACCTCTCTTAAAAGAAAAATGCTTTAATCACAAAAGAACAAGAAGTACAGGATTTCGAATTTATCTCTGAAACTAGTTGAATTGGTTTGATGTGGTGACAATACTTTTTGTTTTCTGAATGAATGCTTGAACAGTGCATATGCCTTTTGAATTTGTTATTCATGAATGTTAAAATTGTTGGCTCTTGAAAGAATGATGAAAAAAGAGACATGTTATTGAGGATCTGAAAAATCATAAAAATGATTCTTGAAGCAAGAAAAAGCAGTGAATACAAAAAAAAATTTTTTTTTTCGAAAAAAAAAGAGAGAAGAAAAGAAAAAGAAAGAAATAAAAAGTTGTGATCCAAGGCAAATAGAGTGTGCTTAAGAACCCTGGACACCTCTAATTGGGGACTCTAGCAAAGCTGAGCCACAATCTAAAAAGGTTCACCCAATTATGTGTCTGTGGCATGTATGTATCCGGTGGTAATACTGGAAGACAGAGTGCTTTGGGCCACAACCAAGACTCATAAAGTAGCTGTGTTCAAGAATCATCATACTTAACTAGGAGAATCAATAACACTATCTGGATTCTGAGTTCCTAAAGAAGCCAATCATTCTGAATTTCAGAGGATAGAGTGAGATGCCAGAACTGTTCGGAGGCAAAAAGCTACTAGTCCCGCTCATCTAATTGGAACTATGTTTCTTTGATATTTTGGAGTCTATAGTATATTCTCTTCTTTTTATTCTATTTTGATTTTCAGTTGCTTGGGGACAAGCAACAATTTAAGTTTGGTGTTGTGATGAGCAGATAATTTGTACACTTTTTGGCATTGTTTTTAGTATGTTTTTAGTATCTTTTAGTTAGTTTTTAGTATATTTTTAGTAGTTTTTAATTAAAATTCACTTTTCTGGACTTTACTATGAGTTTGTGTGTTTTTCTGTGATTTCAGGTATTTTCTGACTGAAATTGAAGGTTCTGAGCAAAAATCTGATTCAGAGACTGAAAAGGACTGCAGATGCTGTTGGATTCTGACCTCCCTGCACTCGAAGTGGATTTTCTGGAGATACAGAAGCCCAATTGGCGCGCTCTCAACGGCATTGGAAAGTAGACATCCTGGGCTTTCCAGCAATATATGATAGTCCATACTTTGCCCAAGATTTGATGGCCCAAACCGGCGTTCAAAGTCACCCTCAGGAATTCCAGCGTTAAACGCTGGAACTGGCATAAAACTTGGAGTTAAACGCCCAAACTGGCATGAAAGCTGGCGTTTAACTCCAGAAAAGGTCTCTACACGAAAATGCTTCATTGCTCAGCCCAAGCACACACCAAGTGGGCCCGAAAGTGGATTTTTATGTCATTTACTCATTTCTGTAAACCTTAGGATACTAGTTTACTATTAATAGGATCTTTTGACATTGTATCGAGGACCTCATGACATTTTTACACGTTCCTTTGTGTACATTCCACGGCATGAGTCTCTAAACCCCATGGTTGGGGGTGAGGAGCTCTGCTGTGTCTTGATGGATTAATGCAATTACTACTGTTTCTTACTCAATCATGCTTGCTTCCATTCTAAGATATCACTTGTTCTTAACTCGGATGAATGTGATGATCCGTGACACTCATCATATTCTCAACTATGAACGTGTGCCTGACAACCACCTCCGTTCTACCTTAGATTGAGTAGATATCTCTTGGATTCCTTAATCAGAATCTTCGTGGTATAAGCTAGAACTGATGGCGGCATTCAAGAGAATCCGGAAGGTCTAAACCTTGTCTGTGGTATTCTGAGTAGGATTCAATGATTGAATGACTGTGACGTGCTTCAAACTCCTAGCAGGCGGGGCGTTAGTGACAGACGCAAAAGGATCGATGGATTCTACTCCGGCCTGACCGAGAACCGACAGCTGATTAGCCATGCTGTGACAGAGCATAGGAACATTTTCACTGAGAGGAAGGCAGGTAGCCACTGACAACGGTGAAACCCTACACACAGCTTGCCATGGAAGGAGCCTTGCGTGTTTGATGAAGAAGACAGTAGGAAAGCAGAGATTCAGAAGATGGAGCATCTCCAAGACCTCAACCTATTCCCCATTACTGCAAAACAAGTACTTATTTCATGTTCTTTTGCTTTTCACAATCAATCCTGATAATTTCTGATATCCTGACTAAGATTTACAAGATAACCATAGCTTGCTTCAAGCCGACAATCTCCGTGGGATCGACCCTTGCTCACGCAAGGTATTACTTGGACGACCCAGTGCACTTGCTGGTTAGTTGTGCGGGATTGCAAAAGTGTGATTGCAATTTCGTGCACCAGCGGGCAGAATCTTGTAATGGGCAGTCGAGTTGTCCGAATTTGATCTTCAATACGAAGCACGAACAGCCATCAAATCACAATACCTGGCTGACTTCATTACAGAATTTACAGACACACCGAAAATCCTCATAGAATGGAATCTCTACGTGGACGGTTCCTCAAATAAAACTGGAAGCAGCGCGGGTGTGATAATTGAAAGCAACCAAGGAACCCAAATCGAACTCTCCCTTAAATTCAGGTTCCCTGCCTCAAACAACAAAGTGGAATATGAGGCACTGCTAGCTGGTTTTAAGCTGGCTAGGGAGGTTGGAGCTCAAAAGCTTATCATCTTCAGCGACTCACAGGTATTCACTTCGCAAATAACAGGAATCTACCAAGCCAAAGATCCCATCATGAAAAAGTACTTAGACAAAACTAGGGAACATCTCAGACAACTCGGAGAATATGAGATCCATCACATACCTCGAGAACAGAATGCCCGAGCCGACGCACTCTCAAAACTAGCCAGCACCAAACCAGGGGGCAACAATAGAAGCCTCATCCAAGAAATTCTACAGAATCCATCAATCTCAGAAGAAGAAAAGTCCTGTCCATAACAGGTCAGGATCAAGAATGGATGACTCCCATAATTAACTACTTCAAAACAGAAGCACTCCGCACAGAGGAAAAGGAGGCAAAGAGGTTGAAACGGGAGGCACAATACTACACTATCATAAATAATACTCTATACAAAAGAGGGATTTCAATACCATTGTTAAAATGTGTACCGACTTCAAACACAAAGAAAGTTCTTGAAGAAATACACAGTGGCATTTGTGGCAATCACCTCGGAGTACAAGCACTTACCAAAAAAGTACTTCGGGCAGGGTTTATTGGCCAACTCTACAAAAGAAAGCCACAGAGTTCTTAAAGACATGTCCATCATGTTAGAAACATGCCAACTTTCACATCGCCCCACCAGAGAAACTCATCAGCGTGACCTCACCTTGGCCATTCGCAAAATGGGGACTCGACCTTCTCGGACCTTTCCCTCAGGGATCGGGACAAGTTAAATTCCTTATAGTAGGGATAGACTACTTCACAAAGTGGATCTAGAACCCCTAGCTAATACCACGGCTCAAAGAAGTCAAAAATTCCTATATAGGAACATTGTCACGAGGTTCAGGGTTCCATACTCCATCACCACAGACAATGGTACCTAGTTCACAGATGCATGCTTCAGAAAGCTAGCGGCCGACTTAAACATAAAACAACAATTCACTTCCGTAGAACATTCCCAAGCCAATGGACAAGCCGAAGCTGCCAACAAAGTCATACTGGCTGGGCTGAAATGGAGATTACAGGATGCAAAGGGAGCCTAGGTCGAGGAGCTCCCACAAGTCCTATGGGCATATCGAACAACGCCACATTCCACCACAAAGGAATCACCCTTCTGATTAGCGTACGAAATGGAGGCAGTGATCCCAGTGGAGATTGAAGAAAGTTCGCCTAGAGTGATTCACTATACTGAAGGAACCAACTCCTAACTTTTCAAAAGGAAGAACTCGATCTACTCCCGAAAGTCTGAGAAAGAGCTCAGATTAGGGAAGAAGCCTTAAAACGACGAATGGCGGCGAGATACAATCAAAAGGTAGTACATCGTATTTTTGCTGAGAACAATCTTATCCTAATCCGAAATGATATCGGAACAACCCGACCTGGAGAAGGAAAGCTGGCAGCAAATTGGAAAGGACCCTACCGAGTCATAGGTGTACTTAGAAAGGGCTACTACAGATTGTCCGAACTCGATGGGCGAGAGCTTCCTAGGTCATGGCACGCCTACAACCTAAAAGGTACTATAGTTAGGGATGATAAAGAATCTTAGGATAAGGCACACTCTTTTTCTTGAAAAGATTTTTTAATGAGGCGCCAAGCCAAGACCTACAAATCACCCAACTTAGAGGATTAACCTCCCGCATGTATATATTTGTATTTTCTTTTTTAATAAAATATGTTTAGATCTTCTACAAATGCTCAAGCCACATTAATTTGAAACATTCATCGTCTGATTATAAAGCTACAGATTGACAGAAAGTGAAAGTCAAATTCACTACGCGATCACGATAAAAACCAAAAATGAAAACCAAATTTATTAAAAGGTCGACCAAACGAGGGTTAAACCCAATCTCTACAAAATCGGCAAAGATGAAAACAAAATAATGCAAGAAATTATAGAAAGTGATCCATAGAAAGGACCTGACGAGGTCCTAATAAAATAGATTGCTATAAAACAACTTAAAGACTGGCCAACGTAAAGAAGTCGGACCAGTCGCAATAACTGAAGTTATAAGTAAATCCCTGGAAAGAGGTCTGGCCAGCCCTATAAAAGAGGATTACTATAACTTAGAAGGGCCCGGCATGATGAAGTCGGCCCAAAGCATAAAGTTATAAAAGTAATCCCTGAAAGAGATCTAAACAAAGTCCAAGAAAGAGGATTACAAAATAACTTAGAAGAGCCCGACGTGATGAAGCCGGCCCAAAGTATAAAAGTTATAAAAGTAATCCCTGAAAGAGATCTGAACAAGGTCCAAGAAAGAGGATTACAAAATAACTTAGAAGAGCCCGACGTGATGAAGCCGGCCCAAAGTGTAAAAGTTATAAAAGTAATCCCTGAAAGAGATCTGAACAAGGTCCAAGAAAGAGGATAACAAAATAACTTAGAAGGACCCGACATGATGAAGTCGGCCCAAAACATAAAGCTACGAAAGTAACCCCTGAAAGAGACCTAAATGAAGTCCAAAAAAGAGGGTTACAAACAACAACTCGGACAAAAACCGACCTGAAGAAATCGGCAACCTCAGCAAAGACCTGAACAAAGTTCAAATAAAATGAATTGCTGAAAACAGCATCAGGCAAAGGAATCAAGCCGATCAGGTCAGACAAAGTTCCAACACTCCCAAAGCCTACGAAGGTACCAAGACAAGTGCAAACAGACATGATATAAAAACACAAAGTTATAATAATAGCCAGCTTCAGAGGCCACCAAGATCAGCCCAAAAAGCCTAGAAACTGCTTTGTTTATCAAAATAAAGTTGCTAAACCAGCAACTAAAAAGGTGTCAAAAGTCAGCAAACAAAATAAAGAGTTCAAAAGCCCACAAGCCGGGCTATCTATACAAGTAATTACAAAATTCAGTTAAACACCCGAAGGCTTCTCGGCAGCATCAGCACAAGGTGAAGGAGGGCGAGTCTGGAGAGGCACTGCGTCCACTTTCCCATCATCCTGATTCAAGGTTTGGCAATCAGGATCTAATTCGGGATGATCAGGAGCTGAAGAAGCCGACACAACAGAAGCTTTGGCGGCAGGCTCAGAGGGAGGCTCAACATCATCATCATCAGAATCGTCGGGGACAATCTTACCATCCTTCACAATATTATCCAAACTAAATAAAGCAAGGTAGACCTCCGGGGGCAAGAACCCGAACCTTCTCCTTCAGGTTCTCATAAGCAGCAGTTACGCTGCCTACAAGGTAACCTTGGAGCTCGGAATAATCAACCCGGGCTGACTCTAACTCCTCCCTGAGACGCATCACTTCCCGGTAGGTCGTGACGTAGCTTTCTTTGTGCTTCAATGCCATGTCCTCAGCCAACTGCACAGAAGCCGCCAAGGCAAGGGAGCTGGCCTTCTCCCCCTCTAGCTCCTTGATGAGCGGATATTTTATACGCTTTTTGGGGGTAATTTCATGTAGATTTTAGTATGTTTTAATTAGTTTTTAGTAAAATATTATTAGTTTTTAGGCAAAAATCATATTTCTGGACTTTACTACGAGTTTGTGTGTTTTTCAGTGATTTCAGGTATTTTCTGGCTGAAATTGAGGGAGCTGAGCAAAAATCTGAGTTAGGCTGAAAAAGGACTGCTGATGCTGTTGGATCCTAACCTCCCTGCACTCGGAATGGATTTTTTGGAGCTACAAAAGTCCAATTGACGCGCTCTCAATTGGGTTGGAAAGTAGACATCCAGGGATTTCCAGCAATATATAATATTCCATACTTTGCGCGAAGATAGATGACATAAACTGGCGTTCAACGCCAGTTCCATGTTGCAGTCTGGCGTCCAGCGCCAGAAACAAGTTACAAGTTGGAGTTCAACGCCCAAAACATGTTACAACCTGGCGTTCAACTCCAGAAACAGCCCAAGTACGTGAGAGGCTTAAGCCTCAGCCCCAGCACACACCAAGTGGGCCCCAGAAGTGGATTTCTGCACCAATTATCTTAGTTTACTCATTTTCTGTAAACCTAGGTTACTAGTTTACTATTTAAACAACTTTTAGAGACTTATTTTGTACCTCATGACATTTTCAGATCTAAATTTTATACACTTTGATGGCATGAGTCTCTAAACTCCATTGTTGGGGGTGAGGAGCTCTGCAGCGTCTCAATGAATTAATGCAATTGTTTCTATTTCTCCATTCAAACGTGTGTGTGTTCCTATCTAAGATGTTCATTCGTGCTTAATTGTGAAGGAGGTGATGATCCGTGACACTCATCACCTTCCTCAATCTATGAACGTGTGCCTGACAAACACCCTCGTTCTACATCAGACTGAATGAGCTTCTCTTAGATTCCTTAATCAGAATCTTCGTGGTATAAGCTAGAATTGATGGCGGCCACTCTTGAGGATCCGAAAAGTCTAAACCTTGTCTGTGGTATTCCGAGTAGGATTCAAGGATTGAATGGTTGTGACGAGCTTCAAACTCGCGATTGCTGGGCGTGATGACAAACGCAAAAGGATCAATGGATCCTATTCCAACATGATCGAGAACCAACAGCTGATTAGCCGTGCTGTGACAGAGCATCTGGACCGTTTTCACTAAGAGGATGGGAGGTAGCCACTGACAATGGTGACACCCTACATACAGCTTGCCATGGATGGAACTTTACAAACAATTGAGTTGAATATTACATTGCAGAAATTCAGAGGACAAAGCATCTCCAAAACTCCAACATATTCTCCATTACTGCACAACAAGTAACTATTTCATACTCTTTTATTTTTCTAATAATTCCAACTGATAAATTTTATTTAATATCCTGACTAAGAATAATAAAATAAACATAGCTTGCTTCAAACCAATAATCTCCGTGGGATCGACCCTTACTCACGTAAGGTATTACTTGGATGACCCAGTGCACTTGCTGGTTAGTTGTGCGAAGCTGTGTTAAATAGTCCATTAATATTGGCTACACAATTTTGTGCACCAAGTTTTTGGCGCCGTTGCCGGGGATTGTTCGAGTTTGAACAACTAAAGGTTTATTTTATTTCTTAGATTACGAAGATTTTGGCAATTGGGTCAGAGTCTTTTATTTTCTTTTCAAAAATATTATTTTTCTTTTTCAATTTTAATTTTTTTCGTGAGTTTAGTGTCTTGTTCTAAGTTTGGTGTCAATTGCATATTTTATATTTTTCTTTAAAACTTTCGTATTTATGTTCTTTGTTCTTCCTTGATCTTCAAGTTGTTCTTGTTTATTTTTCTTATTTGATCTTCAGTTTTTCTTGTTCTGTGTGTTTTCGTGTTTTTCTTGTACTTTTTCAAAACATTAGTTTTCAAAAAATTTTTATTTTTATCCATAAATATATAATACATCTTTCAAAACAACATTGAATTTATAGCTCAGTTGGCTAGAGCGTTGGTCTATGTTCTTGGCAATTGGGCATCTTCTTTTTAAAATCTTTTTTCAAAAATAATTTTTCTTGATTTAATCTTGTGCCAAACTTTAAGTTTGGTATTTTCGTGTTAATCTTTTCATAATTTTCGAAAATTTTATTAAAGTTTTCTAAAAATTTTAAGTTTGGTGTTCTTGTGAATCTTCAAGGTGTTCTTGAGTCTTTCTTGTGTTTTGATCTTAAAATTTTTAAGTTTGGTGTTCCTTGGTGTTTTCCCTCCAAAATTTTCGAAAATAAGGAGCATTAGATCTAAAAATTTTAAGTCTTGTGTCTTTTGTGTGTTTTTCTCTTTCATCATAAAATTCAAAATTCAAAAAAATATATTTTCTAACTAATTTTAAACTACATTTTCGAAATTTTTATATAAAAATTCAGATTTCAATTTCAAAATATTTCAATTCTTATCTTTTTAAGTTTAAAAAAAAAGGTATTTTTAATATATATTTTATTATCTTTTTCAAAAATATCCTAACCACTTTCTCTTTTCCCTCAAATTTTTCGAAAATCTTCATAAACTTTTTCAAATTTTTATAAATTTTAATTTTTAATTTTATTTTTTTATTTATTTTATTTTTATTTCGATTTTTATTTTATTTTATTTAATTATTTCAAAAATCAATTTTCTTTATATAATAAATTAAATAAAATAGACAATATCAACATCTATACCATCTCCCTTACTCCATCATGGAACTAAGTGAAAATGAACGGTCCAGGAGGACTCTGGGGTCATATGCTAACCCCACTACTGCTTCATATGGGAGTAGTATCTGTATACCCTCCATTGGAGTTAGTAGCTTTGAGTTGAATCCTCAACTCATTATCATGGTGCAGCAAAGCTGCCAGTATTCCGGTCTTCCACATGAAGAACCTACAGAGTTTCTGGCACAATTTTTACAAATTGCTGACACAGTCCATGATAAGGAAGTAGATCAGGATGTCTACAGATTATTACTATTTCCATTTGCTGTAAAAGATCAAGCTAAGAGGTGGTTAAATAACCAACCTAAGAACAGCATAAAGACATGGAAACAGCTGTTAGAAAAATTCCTGAATCACTATTTTCCTCCAAAATGGATGACACAGCTAAGGCTAAGCATCCAAGGCTTCAAACAAGGAGATAATGAATCCCTTTATGATGCCTGGGAGAGATACAGAGAGATGCTAAGAAAATGCCCCTCTAAGATGTTTTCAGAGTGGGTGCAATTAGACATCTTCTACTATGGGCTTGCAGAAAAAGCTCAGATTTCTCTAGATCACTCAGCTAGTGGATCTATACATATGAGAAAAACAATTGAAGAAGCTCAAGAGCTTATTGATACAGTTGCCAGAAATCAGCATCTGTACCTAAGCAGTGAATTTTCCATGAAAGAAGAAGCTAAAACAGTAACTGCTGAACTAAGTCCTGTAGATCAGGCTAATGAATTCAATCAGCAATTAGACTTTCTAACTCAGTAGCTAGCCGAATTCAAGGAAATACTACAGGAAACAAGAATGGTTAACAGGAATATGGAAGTACAGTTAAAGCAAACAGAAAAGCAATTGTCAAAAAAAATAACAGAAGAATGCCAAGCAGTTCAATTAAGAAGTGGAAAAATATTAAATACCTCACTTCAAAGCAGCAGGAAGCCAAGAAATGAACAAATGGCCACTCAAAATCCCTCTGAGGACAATCAGAGCCCAGAGATGAATAAGGCTGGTGCTAAACGCCCAGACCATGCTCATTCCTGGCTTTCAACGCCAGAAACAAGCAGGAATCCGGCATTGAACGCCCAAAGGGAGCACAGTTCTGGCGTTCAGACGCCAGTAACAGATGAGGAGTTGGCGTCTAACGCCACTCCAGCTTCCACCCCTGGCATTCAAACGCCAGTGGGGGATCAGTCACATACAAGTGCTGATAACAACCCTTCTAAAAAGGCTCCCTAACCCACTTTTGTAGGTAATAAACCTGCAGTAACTAAGGTTGAGGAATATAAAGCCAAAATGCCTTATCCTCAAAAACTCCGCCAAGCGGAACAGGATAAGCAATTTGCCCGCTTTGCAGACTATCTCAGGACTCTTGAAATAAAGATTCCGTTTGCAGAAGCACTTGAGCAAATACCCTCTTATGCTAAGTTCATGAAAGAGATCTTAAGTCATAAGAAGGATTGGAGGGAAACTGAAAAAGTTTACCTCACGGAAGAATGCAGTGCAGTCATTCTGAAAAGCTTACCTGAGAAGCTTAAAGACCCCGGGAGCTTTATGATACCATGCACATTAGAGGGTAATTGTACCAAGCAAGCTCTATGTGATCTTGGGGCAAGTATCAACTTAATACCTGCATCTATTATCACAAAGCTTGGTTTGACTGAAGAAGTCAAACCAACCCGGATATGTCTTCAACTTGCTGATGGCTCCATTAAATACCCATCAGGCGTGATTGAAGACATGATTGTCAAGGTTGGGCCATTTGCCTTTCCCACTGACTTTGTGGTGCTGGAAATGGAGGAGCACAAGAGTGCAACTCTCATTCTAGGAAGACCTTTCCTAGCAACTGGCCGAACCCTCATTGACATCCAAAAAGGGGAAGTAACCCTGAGAGTCAATGAGGAGGAGTTCAAGTTGAATGTTGTCAAAGCCATGCAACATCCAGACACCCCAAATGACTGCATGAGTGTTGATATTATTGACTCTCTAGTAAGAGAGGTCAATATGACTGAGAGTATCGAATCAGAGCTAGAGGACATCTTAAAAGATGTTCAGCCTGATTTGGAGGAATCAGAGAGAATAATAGAACCTCTGAAAATCCCTCAGGAAGAGGAGAAACCTCCTAAACCCGAGCTCAAACCATTACCACCATCCCTGAAATATGCATTTCTGGGAGAAGGTGATACATTTCCTGTAATCATAAGCTCTACCTTAACGCCACAGGAAGAGGAAGCACTAATTCAAGTGCTAAGGACACACAAAACAGCTCTTGGGTGGTCCATCAGTGATCTTAAGGGCATTAGCCCAGCCAGATGCATGCACAAGATCCTATTGGAGGGTGACGCCAAGCCAGTGGTTCAACCACAAAGGCAGCTGAATCCAGCCATGAAGGAAGTGGTGCAGAAGGAGGTCACTAAATTACTAGAGGCTGTGATTATTTATCCTATTTTCGACAGCCCCTGGGTAAGCCCTGTCCAAGTCGTCTCTAAGAAGGGAGGCATGACAGTGGTTCATAATGAGAAAAATGAACTGGTTCCAACAAGAATAGTTACAGGGTGGCGTATGTGTATTGATTATAGAAGGCTTAATACAGCCACCAGAAAGGATCATTTTCCTTTACCATTCATAGACCAGATGCTAGAAAGACTAGCAGGTTATGAATACTACTGCTTCCTGGATGGATATTCAGGTTATAACCAAATTGCAGTAGACCCCCAAGATCAAGAAAAAACGGCATTCACATGTCCATCTGGAGTATTTGCATACAGAAGGATGCCATTTGGCCTGTGCAATGCACCTGCAACCTTTCAGAGGTGCATGCTCTCAATTTTCTCTGATATGGTGGAAAAATTTCTGAAAGTCTTCATGGATGACTTTTCAGTGTTTGGAGACTCATTCAGCTCCTGCCTTAACCATTTAGCACTTGTTCTAAAGAGATGCCAAGAGACTAACCTGGTTTTAAACTGGGAGAAGTGTCACTTTATGGTGACTGAAGAAATTGTCCTTGGGCACAAAATTTTGAACAAGGGAATAGAGGTGGATCAAGCTAAGGTAGAGGTGATTGAAAAATTACCACCACCTACCAATGTTAAGGCAATCAGAAGCTTTCTGGGGCATGCAGGATTCTATAGGAGGTTTATAAAGGATTTTTCGAAAATCACCAAACCTCTGAGCAACCTGTTAGCTGCTGACACGCCATTTGTCTTTGATAAGGAATGTCTGCAGGCATTTGAGACTCTGAAAGCTAAATTGGTCACAGCACCAATCATCTCTGTACCAAACTAGACATTGCCATTTGAACTAATGTGTGATGCCAGTGACCATGCCATTGGTGCAGTGTTGGGACAAAGGCATGACAAGCTTCTGTACGTCATTTACTATGCCAGTCGAGTTTTAAATGACGCACAGAAGAACTACACAACCACAGCAAAAGAACTACTTGCAGTGGTTTACACCATTGACAAATTCAGATCCTATTTAGTAGGATCAAAAGTGATTGTGTACACTGATCATGCTGCTTTTAAATATCTACTCACAAAGCAGGATTCAAAACCCAGACTTATAAGATGGGTGTTGCTTCTGCAAGAGTTTGATATAGAAATAAGAGACAGAAAAGGGACAGAGAACCAAGTAGCAGATCACCTGTCCCGAATAGAACCAGTAGAAGGGGCGTCCCTCCCTCTTACTGAGATCTCTGAAAACTTTCTGGATGAGCAACTCTTTGCCATCCAGGAAGTGCCATGGTTTGCAGACATTGCAAACTACAAGGCAGTGAGATTCATACCCAAAGAATACAGTAGACAGCAATCAAAGAAGCTGATCACGGATGCAAAGTATTATCTTTGGGATGAGCCGCATCTCTTTAAGAGATGTGCAGACGGAGTAATCCGTAGATGTGTGCCTAAAGAAGAAGCGCAGAAGATCCTATGGCACTGCCATTGATCACAGTATGGAGGACATTTTGGAAGTGAGCGAACAGCCACAAGAGTCCTCCAATGCAGCTTCTACTGGCCTACCCTCTATAAAGATTCCCGAGCGTTTGTACTTAATTGTGACAGTTGTCAAAGATCTGGTAATCTGCCTCACAGTTATGTCATGCCTCAACAAGGGATCTTAAAGATTGAGTTATTTGATGTATGGGGTATTGACTTCATGGGACCTTTCCCACCATCATACTCAAACACTTATATTCTGGTGGTAGTGGATTATGTATCCAAATGGGTGGAAGCTATTGCAACACCCACTAATGACACTAAGACCGTGTTAAAATTCCTCCAGAAACACATCTTCAGCAGATTTGGTACCCCTAGAGTATTAATCAGTGATGGGGGCACTCATTTCTGCAATAAACAGCTTTACTCTGCTTTGGTTCGTTATGGAGTTAGCCACAAGGTGGCCACTCCATATCACCCACAGACTAATGGGCAAGCTGAAGTCTCAAATAGAGAACTCAAAAGAATCCTGGAACGGACTATAATTAACCGTAGAAGGGATTGGGCAAGAAGCTTGGATGATGCTCTGTGGGCATACAGAACAGCATTCAAGACCCTTATAGGGACCTCTCCATACCAGCTTGTGTATGGAAAGGCATGTCACTTGCCAGTGGAACTGGAACATAAGGCCTACTGGGCAACCAGATTCCTGAACCTTGATGCCAAGTTAGCTGGAGAAAAACAGTTAAATGAGCTAGAGGAATTTAGACTCAATGCTTTCGAGAATGCAAAAATATACAAAGAGAAAGCAAAAAGATGGCATGATAAGAAATTGTCATCCAGAGTCTTTGAGCCAGGGCAGAAAGTTCTGCTATTCAATTCTAGGCTCAAATTATTCCCCGGGAAATTGAAGTCCCGGTGGAGAGGTCCGTATGTGATTACAAGTGTATCACCATATGGATACGTAGAGCTTCAGGATAATGACTCTAACAAAAAGTTTATTGTTAATGGATAGAGAGTTAAACATTATCTTGAAGGCAATTTTGAGCAAGAACGCTCAAAACTGAGACTTGATTAGAGCTCAGTAATAGTCCAGCTAAGGAAAATAAAGAAGCGCTTGCTGGGAGGCAACCCAGCCATTCACAAAATTTAATTTTATTTGTTTAGCTAATTAATTTTTACAGGTATATGTCAAAGTATCTTCAAAAGGTAAAATAGTAATTGATTGAATTCACAGAGTTACAAAGGAATTTGGAAGCTCACTGGCGTGAAAAAGCCAGTAAGAAACGTTTCGGGCGTTGAACGCCCAAAAGAAGCATCCACTGGGCGTTCAACGCCAGTAAGGATTGGCATTTGGGCGTTGAACGCTAGAAAGGAGCATCTTCTGGGCGTTGAACGCCAGAAAGAAGCTCCTTCTGGGCGTTTAACGCCAAAATTACAGCATCCTGGGCGTTTAGAAAAATGCCCAGTGACAAAGGACTTCCTGGCATTCAACGCCAGAAAGAAGCAACAGCTGGGCGTTGAACGCCCAGGAGAAGCAGCAATTGGGCGTTAAACGCCCAAAACATGCAGCATTTGGGCGTTTAACACCAGGATGGTGGGGAGGAGGTAAAATTCGTTTTTCTTCACAAATTTTCTAAATTTTTATGTTTCAATTCATGATTTCTTGCATAAACATGTTTCAAAATGTCATCCTTTAATTTCAAAAAAATTTTAATCCTAATTTCTAAAAACCCTAATTTCTAAAATCCCTTTTTCAAAAAATATCAAATATATCTTAATCCATAAACACAAATCTTTTTCCAATCCAACTCTTTTTCAAATCTTTTTCAAACTCATCATATCTTTTGAATTTCGAAATTGACTCTCCCTCTATTCCTCTCCTATCCTTTCTTTTGCTTGAGGACAAGCAAACCTCTAAGTTTGGTGTGATTTGCCATGATCACTGAGCTAAAACTCATCAAGATCATGGCACCTAAGGGAACAGGAAGAGAAAGGATGTGACTTGAAGGAACTGAAGCGTTAGAAATTATCTCTTGAAGGACCAAGCACCCCACAGACTAGAGGAACATCCACTTCCCAAAATAAAGGTCGTTGAGTTCTAATCTTTGCCTTAACTCTGTGATAACTGTTCTTATTAGAAATTTACCTTAGAAGTTATATATTAGTAGTAGTAATTAGTATCTCTACTTTGATTTTAAGTCTAATTAAGTTATAATTTATTTTTCTCATCATCATCAAACATGGATAAAATAGTAGATTTTTAGAATAAAAGAGGCAATATTTTTTTTTCGAGTTCTTAATAAGAAAAATTCTATTTATTTATATGTGTGTGGTGGCAATACTTTTTGTCTTCTGAATGAATGCTTGAACAGTGCATATTTTTGATCTTGTTGTTTATGAATGTTAAAATTACTGGCTCTTGAAAGAATGATGAAAAAGAAAAATGTTATTGATGATCTGAAAAATCAAAAGAAATTGATTCTTGAAGCAAGAAAAAGCAGTGAAAAAAAAAATTTGCAAAAAAAAAAAGAGAGAAAGAAAAAGCAAGCAGAAAAAGCCAATAGCCCTTAAAACCAAAAGGCAAGGGTAAAAAGGATCCAAGGCTTTGAGCATTAATGGATAGGAGGGCCCAAGGAAATAATATAAATCCAGGCCTAAGCGGCTAAATCAAGCTGTCCCTAACCATGTGCTTGTGGCATGCAGGTCCAAGTGAAAAGCTTGAGACTGAGTGGTTAAAGTCGTGATCCAAAGCAAAAAGAGTGTGCTTAAGAGCTCTGGACACCTCCAATTGGGGACTTTAGCAAAGCTAAGTCACAATCTGAAAAGGTTCACCCATTTATGTGTCTGTGGCATTTATGTATCCGGTGGTAATACTGGAAAACAAAGTGCTTAGGGCCACGGCCAAGACTCATAAAGTAACTGTGTTCAAGAATCAACATACTACACTAGGAGAATCAATAATACTATCTGAATTTTGAGTTCCTATGGATGCCAATCATTCTGAATTTCAAAGGATAAAGTGAGATGCCAAAACTGTTCAGAAACAAAAAGCTACTAGCCCCGCTCATCTAAATTAGAATCTGAGCTTCACTTAAAACTCGGAGATTTTATTGCTCCTTAAATTCTTTTTATCCTATTTTGTTCATCTAGTTGCTTGGGGACAAGCAACAGTTTAAGTTTGGTGTTGTGATGAGCGGATATTTTATACGCTTTTTGGGGGTAATTTCATGTAGATTTTAGTATGTTTTAATTAGTTATTAGTAAAATATTATTAGTTTTTAGGCAAAAATTATATTTTTGGACTTTACTATGAGTTTGTGTATTTTTCTGTGATTTCAGGTATTTTCTGGCTGAAATTGAGGGAGTGGAGCAAAAATCTGAGTTAGGCTGAAAAAGGACTGCTGATGTTGTTGGATCCTGACCTCCCTGCACTCGGAATGGATTTTTTGGAGCTACGGGAGTCCAATTGACGCGCTCTCAATTGGGTTGGAAAGTAGATATCTAGGGCTTTCCAGCAATATATAATAGTCCATACTTTGCGCGAAGATAGACGATGTAAACTGGCATTCAACGCCAGTTCCATGTTGCAATCTGGCGTCCAGCGCCAGAAACAGGTTACAAGTTGGAGTTCAACGCCCAAAACACGTTACAACCTGGCGTTCAACTCCAGAAACAGCCCAAGCACGTGAGAGGCTTAAGTCTCAACCCCAGCACACACCAAGTGGGCCCCAGAAGTGGATTTCTGCACCAATTATCTTAGTTTACTCATTTTCTGTAAACCTAGGTGATGGGATTATTATTTTGGTGGAGACAAGAATCTCTCCCAAAACAACACCAATCTAACCGGCAAGTGCACCGGGTCGCATCAAGTAATAAAAACTCACGGGAGTGAGGTCGATCCCACAGGGATTGATGGATCAAGCAACTTTAGTGGGTGATTAGTTTAGTCAAGCTAACATTGAGTGAATTGTGTGATGTTGAGCAACAGAAGGTAAAAATTGCAATGAATTTAAATTGCAAAAAGTAAATGGAACTGAAACTTAAAGAGCAAGAAATGTAAATTGCAAGAATCTTAAATTGCAAGAAATTTAAATTGCATGAAATTGTAAAGGGAATTAGGAATTGGATTTGCAGAATTTAAACAAGGAGAAGTTAAATTGCAACAAGCAGAGAAGTAAAAGATGGATTTACATTGAGAGGCTTAAGTCTCAAGCCCAGCACACACCAAGTGGGCCCCAGAAGTGGATTTCTGCACCAATTATCTTAGTTTACTCATTTTCTGTAAACCTAGGTGATGGGATTATTATTTTGGTGGAGACAAGAATCTCTCCCAAAACAACACCAATCTAACCGGCAAGTGCACCGGGTCGCATCAAGTAATAAAAACTCACGGGAGTGAGGTCGATCCCACAGGGATTGATGGATCAAGCAACTTTAGTGGGTGATTAGTTTAGTCAAGCTAACATTGAGTGAATTGTGTGATGTTGAGCAACAGAAGGTAAAAATTGCAATGAATTTAAATTGCAGAAAGTAAATGGAACTGAAACTTAAAGAGCAAGAAATGTAAATTGCAAGAATCTTAAATTGCAAGAAATTTAAATTGCATGAAATTGTAAAGGGAATTAGGAATTGGATTTGCAGAATTTAAACAAGGAGAAGTTAAATTGCAACAAGCAGAGAAGTAAAAGATGGATTCGATTGATTCGGAATCAAAACAGAAATGTAAATAAACATGAAAAGTAATAAACAGAGAATGTAAAATTGAAATTAAGATCTCAGGACCCAAGAGACTAGATAACCAATTCTAGATCTCAATGCCTTCCTAGATCCAACAAGAGCAATTGCAAAGAAATTAAAGAAATGTAAAGTGCAGCAAGAGTAGATGAAGAGCAATTAACAGAAAATTAGATTCAATTAAGCAATAAAGAGAGCAGAGAGAAATCTCAGAGGGAGAATGAAACAGAACACCTTCAATTCTCCACCCAAGATTCAAAAACAAAGAAAAGAAAATTTAAGAGAGAGCTCTCTACTACTACTCCTAATGCTCCCTAGTGGAGCCAGCCTCCTTCCAAATATGAAACAGATGCCTATTTATAAGCATCTCTACAAAATGAAAATGAAATTCAAAACAAATTACAATTAAAATGAAATTTCTATTCTAACTATCTTGTGCCTCTGAGTGGTGTCAATTGGGCCCTTGCTCTTGATGGAATTGGGTTGATAAAGGCCTTGGTTGATTGCTCTTGGAGTTTGAAGAGGAACCGAATTGAACCGGGTTGAGTTTGCAAAAGTTGGACCAAAAGTTGGAGCTAACGTTAGGGGTCTAACTTTGGCTCCAACTTTTCATAGCAGCCCACAAATCTTGCTGGTATGAACGTTGGTGCCAACGTTAGGGGTCTAACTTTGACCCTAACGTTGGCCTCCCTTATGCACATTTATGGGGCCAACTTTGTCCTCTTGTCATGTTGCCAATTTTATGCCCAATATAGACTATCATATATGGTTGGAAAGCTCTGAATGTCAGCTTTCTAACCCACTTGGAATCACTTCAATTGGACATCTACAACTCAAGTTATGATCATTTGAAGAGGGCATGGTCGCTGGCTTTGGTGTGCAGCGTTTGAGGTAACGTTAGCCCTCAAACGTTGGCGAAAACGCCAGTTCTGGAGGCTCAAATGTATTGTCCACCCCATACTATTATACATTGTTGGAAAGCCCTGGATGTCTACTTTCCATTGCCGTTGGGAGCACATTATTTGGAGCTCTACAGCTCGAGTTATACTCCTTTGAAGGTGCAGAGGTCAGTTGGCCTCACTGCAGGTTGCCACCATGTTCGTTTATGCACATTGCGGGGCAGTTTTATCCCTCAATTTTAGTGTCCACCATGCAGTGCCATATATGCTTGGAAAGCTCTTGATTCCTACTTTCCAATGCTTCTTGAATCACCTCATTTGGAGCTCTGTAGCTCAAGTTATTCTTGTTGGAAGTATACCCCTTCAAGCTGTTGTGGTGTGTGGCGCCAACGTTAGCCTCCAAGTTAGGGGGCTAACGTTGGCGCAAACGTTGAGCAACCCTGGGACAAATTTTTCATGCCAACGTTAGCCTCCAAGTTAGGGGGCTAACATTGGCGCAAACTTGAGTAGCCCCTGGGAGAAATTCCAACTTCCCACGTTAGCCTTCAAGTTAGGGGGCTAACTTTGAGGCTAACTTTTCACCCAAAAGTTTTTGTCCTCTCTTCCTCCTTGTTTTGAGCCACGCTTTTCTTCCTTTGGGCCACGCTTTTCTTCCTTGATTTGGTCATGGGTCACGCTTTTAGAAGCGTGGCCTAAGCCTCCAAAGTGTGCTCCAACTTCAAAGTGTGCCCAAAATTCCTCTTTTCTTCTTTTTAGCTTATTTTGTGCTCTTTTTGCTTCTTTTTCTTCTTATTTCCTACAAAGTTTATCAAATCAAAAGATCAAAGAAATGTACCATTTAAGCACCAAAGAATGCAATATTTAAGCACTAATCATAAATTTCTTGTATGAAAAAGCATAGAAAAACATGACATGGTGACATGTCATCACAACACCAAACTTAAACCTTGCTTGTCCCCAAGCAAGAAAAGAATCATGCAATAAAGATTGACAATCCAAGGCAAGGAGAATAGCAACTCAATGTTCATGGTAAACTAGTTTTCTATGCATGCTACAATCACAAAAGAAATGTAAATGATTGATGCTTCCATCTAGCTCAATTTATGAAATCTTTCTTTTATATTTCTTCCTTGAAGCAAGCTTTTGATTTTCTTATTAGCTTCTCCTTTTGGGTACTTTGCCCCATGAGTTGATAACAAAGCTACGACTTCTAAATGCTTTGTTTTCAAGTATTACCACTTGATACATAAGCACCACAAGCATTTGATTAGAGGACTTCATTAAGCTCATTTTTCTTTTCTTTTCTTGACTCTCTAATCATTGATGCTCAGAGCCTTGAGCTTTGAGGGAGTGCTTTTGCACTTTGAGCCTAGCCTTGACTTCTAAGTGTTTTGTTTTCAAGCATTTGGCTTGATACATAAACACCACAAGTACTTAACAAATAAATTGCCATTGGTACTCAGAGCCTTCAGCTTTCTCATTCTTTCCCTTTTTCTTTTCTTGCTTTATTTTGCATTTGCTTTCAAGGTTTTCATGATTTTAAAAGATTTCACAAAATGTCCTAGATGAAAACTTCAATTAAATAAAATCCAATGCAATTAAGCAACAATCAAACATACTAGCTTTCCAATACTTTTATGCACATGCTACAATCTTCTTTAATGCCTTGTTTGTTTATGATCATGATACTTTGTTGCTTTTGAATTCACAAAACTCAAGTTGGTAATCATAATGACATAACACCATGTTGCAATTTAGAATTCAAACTATGCCTTTTCATACACACATGCATACAGAGAGGGTAAAGACAATCATGCAGTTTATAGTGCTTGAAACAAATGAGAGGAAAAGGAACTTTACAACCTTGTAGTTCATCTTCTCTATTGTTGTCATTTTCCTCCCATTCTACTCCTTCCCATACCAAACTCAGAATGCTTGCTCATCCTCAAGCAACTATTAGAACCGTGGCTATGGGGCTAAGATGGATCATGAATGTCTTACACAAGAAATGTTAGTAGTACATGTGTTTCAAGCAAGCAAAATTACAGATAATAATCAAGGCACAAGAGACATAGACATTTTGATTGCATAGATAAGAAGGTGTGCACAATACATTGCATAAAAGATAAGTGGCACACCAAACTTAGTGTGACACTTTCACTTGGAATTAATGCAAGTATCTTGTAAAGATTTGAAGCAAATTGTGTTGCATAGCAACACCAAACTTAAAATGCAATCCTATGTCCATTTATTTGAATTAAAACTAAACAAGAGAAACTGTTATTTGTTGAATACAATCACCAAGCCAAGATTTGCCATGAATAAAGCTCTCTTGGGAATGTATTAACAAACACAGTAACTAAGCAAACTAAAATAAAAGCATTTAAAAACTGAAAAAAAAATGACTAAAGAAAGCAGAATGAAAAAGTGTCAAATTAAAAGAGACAAATAAAACTGCAGAGGCATTATGATTATGCAGACAAGTAGTGTTGCTTGAATAAATTGCATAGAAAATAAGTGGCACACCAAACTTAGAATCTTGGTGTGTCACTTTCATTTTTGATTTTGATGCAATCATCCAAAAAGATTGAGAACAATTTGTTGCAGGGCAACACCAAACTTAGATTGTAACCATATGCCATTTTATTGAATTTAAACAAAGTAAAGAAAGAAAAAAAAGCATAGAAGAGAAACGTTACCTACTGTTGGCATGTTGTTCTTTACTTTCTTCCTCTTCTTCCAGTTTGTTAAGAGAAATGACTTCAAAGGAGGAGAAGTTTCAGCCACTGTCCCTTGCCTTGGCTTTTCCTCAGCAAGCTTCCTTTTGCAAATGGCTTGTTTGATCTTGCTTGCTGGATCAAGGGGAGGATTGTTTGCAGTTGACCTTCTCATGAATGTTGTCCTTGGTATCTTGGTCACAATCCTCTTCTTGGTGCTTTTGTCAATTGCCTTCACTTCTTGGATGTCAAGACATGGTTGCTGTGTGATTATTGGAGTGATTTCTTCATTAAGGGCCTCTTGTATTGGTGGTTCCATGAGCCTTTCCTTCATGTGATTTTCTGCTTCACTTGAGTGTGAATTCTCTGAAATGACTTCCTCACTTTCATGCTCCTCCACTCCTTTCCTTGCACCCAACTTTTGTTTTAATAGCTCTATCATGGGGGAGGTTTGTCGATTTTCCCAACATTTCTTCATCTCCTCTTCAAACCTTTCAATCATGGAGTCAAGTGTTGAGGCGTTTTGGTCCAGGGAAGTTTGTGAGAGCTGTGAGTCTTCATGTTCTCTTGTCATCTCAAGTGTAGTTTCAGGTTCAACCACCTCATTCTTCATTGAAAGTTCACTTGATGCAGTGGCTTCCTCATCTTGCTTTTCCACTTCCTCACCCACAAATTTGTCTTCATCCTTACTGTTTGATGGTTCTAAGTTCCTCTTTGTTTGCTCTAAGGGTCCATTCATCTCCTTGAGGATGGTTTCTTCCCAAGATTGGGGTTGTGTGAAGCTTTCCACGACTTTTCTGTGTATTTCAATGGCTTCGCGTTGGCGTTCTAAGGGTTCTTTGGACCATTGAAGGTACTCCTCAACTGCTAATTCAAGAGATGAAGGTTGAGAATAATTTTGGTGACGTGAATGTGTTGTGGTGAAGTTGTGTTGAGGGGTGTGGAATGAGTTGTGTGATTGATGGGATGACTGGTATGGATTTTGGAGGAAACTTTGTGTTGAGGCATAATCAAGTGATGAAGAACTTTTAGATGAGAAACTGGGACGTGAGGGTGGATGCTCTTTCATTCTGTGGCGACACCCCCATCTACCATTAGGATAATGATATGAATCATGTTGTGGTGGTGGTTGGTATCCCTCAAAATTTTCTTGCTCATCTTGTGGTTCTGAAGCAGATCTCCATGAATTGGAGTGCTCAGAATGTGAAGTTTCTTGGTGATATTCCCAACCACCATTAGAGATTGGTGATGGTGGGTAATATCCCATAAAATTTGTTTGATCATAAGATGAGTTGAACTCCATTTGAACTTTGGAAAACACAACACCAAGAAAAATTGAAATTCATATCTCAGAGATGAATTTCTTAGTGAGGCAATAACTCAAACACCTTGGTTTCAACTTAGAACAGAGAGCAAAAATAAAGAAAATGCTTGATCTAGACTTCTCACCCACTTAATCATTGTCAATCTAATCAATCCCCGGCAACGGCGCCAAAAACTTGATGGGATTATTATTTTGGTGGAGACAAGAATCTCTCCCAAAACAACACCAATCTAACCGGCAAGTGCACCGGGTCGCATCAAGTAATAAAAACTCACGGGAGTGAGGTCGATCCCACAGGGATTGATGGATCAAGAAACTTTAGTGGGTGATTAGTTTAGTCAAGCTAACATTGAGTGAATTGTGTGATGTTGAGCAACAGAAGGTAAAAATTGCAATGAATTTAAATTGCAGAAAGTAAATGGAACTAAAACTTAAAGAGCAAGAAATGTAAATTGCAAGAATCTTAAATTGCAAGAAATTTAAATTGCATGAAATTGTAAAGGGAATTAGGAATTGGATTTGCAGAATTTAAACAAGGAGAAGTTAAATTGCAACAAGCAGAGAAGTAAAAGATGGATTCGATTGATTCGGAATCAAAACAGAAATGTAAATAAACATGAAAAGTAATAAACAGAGAATGTAAATATGAAATTAAGATCTCAGGACCCAAGAGACTAGATAACCAATTCTAGATCTCAATGCCTTCCTAGATCCAACAAGAGCAATTGCAAAGAAATTAAAGAAATGTAAAGTGCAGCAAGAGTAGATGAAGAGCAATTAACAGAAAATTAGATTCAATTAAGCAATAAAGAGAGCAGAGAGAAATCTCAGAGGGAGAATGAAACAGAACACCTTCAATTCTCCACCCAAGATTCAAAAACAAAGAAAAGAAAATTTAAGAGAGAGTTCTCTACTACTACTCCTAATGCTCCCTAGTGGAGCCAGCCTCCTTCCAAATATGAAACAGATGCCTATTTATAAGCATCTCTACAAAATGAAAATGAAATTCAAAACAAATTACAATTAAAATGAAATTTCTATTCTAACTATCTTGTGCCTCTGAGTGGTGTCAATTGGGCCCTTGCTCTTGATGGAATTGGGTTGATAAAGGCCTTGGTTGATTGCTCTTGGAGTTTGAAGAGGAACCGAATTGAACCGGGTTGAGTTTGCAAAAGTTGGACCAAAAGTTAGAGCTAACGTTAGGGGTCTAACTTTGGCTCCAACTTTTCATAGCAGCCCACAAATCTTGCTGGTATGAACGTTGGTGCCAACGTTAGGGGTCTAACTTTGACCCTAACGTTGGCCTCCCTTATGCACATTTATGGGGCCAACTTTGTCCTCTTGTCATGTTGCCAATTTTATGCCCAATATAGACTATCATATATGGTTGGAAAGCTCTGAATGTCAGCTTTCTAACCCACTTGGAATCACTTCAATTGGACATCTACAACTCAAGTTATGATCATTTGAAGGGGGCATGGTCGCTGGCTTTGGTGTGCAGAGTTTGAGGTAACGTTAGCCCTCAAACGTTGGCGAAAACGCCAGTTCTGGAGGCTCAAATGTATTGTCCACCCCATACTATTATACATTGTTGGAAAGCCCTGGATGTCTACTTTCCATTGCCGTTGGGAGCACATTATTTGGAGCTCTACAGCTCGAGTTATACTCCTTTGAAGGTGCAGAGGTCAGTTGGCCTCACTGCAGGTTGCCACCATGTTCGTTTATGCACATTGCGGGGCAGTTTTATCCCTCAATTTTAGTGTCCACCATGCAGTGCCATATATGCTTGGAAAGCTCTTGATTCCTACTTTCCAATGCTTCTTGAATCACCTCATTTGGAGCTCTGTAGCTCAAGTTATTCTTGTTGGAAGTATACCCCTTCAAGCTGTTGTGGTGTGTGGCGCCAACGTTAGCCTCCAAGTTAGGGGGCTAACGTTGGCGCAAACGTTGAGCAACCCTGGGACAAATTTTTCATGCCAACGTTAGCCTCCAAGTTAGGGGGCTAACGTTGGCGCAAACTTGAGTAGCCCCTGGGAGAAATTCCAACTTCCCACGTTAGCCTTCAAGTTAGGGGGCTAACTTTGAGGCTAACTTTTCACCCAAAAGTTTTTGTCCTCTCTTCCTCCTTGTTTTGAGCCACGCTTTTCTTCTTTTGGGCCACGCTTTTCTTCCTTGATTTGGTCATGGGTCACGCTTTTAGAAGCGTGGCCTAAGCCTCCAAAGTGTGCTCCAACTTCAAAGTGTGCCCAAAATTCCTCTTTTCTTCTTTTTAGCTTATTTTGTGCTCTTTTTGCTTCTTTTTCTTCTTATTTCCTACAAAGTTTATCAAATCAAAAGATCAAAGAAATGTACCATTTAAGCACCAAAGAATGCAATATTTAAGCACTAATCATAAATTTCTTGTATGAAAAAGCATAGAAAAACATGACATGGTGACATGTCATCACTAGGTTACTAGTTTACTATTTAAACAACTTTTAGAGACTTATTTTGTACCTCATGACATTTTCAGATCTGAATTTTATACACTTTGACGGCATGAGTCTCTAAACTCCATTGTTGGGGGTGAGGAGCTCTGCAGCGTCTCAATGAATTAATGCAATTGTTTCTATTTCTCCATTCAAACGTGTGTGTGTTCCTATCTAAGATGTTCATTCGTGCTTAATTGTGAAGGAGATGATGATCCGTGACACTCATCACCTTCCTCAATCTATGAACGTGTGCCTGACAAACACCCTCGTTCTACATCAGACTGAATGAGCTTCTCTTAGATTCCTTAATCAGAATCTTCGTGGTATAAGCTAGAATTGATGGCGGCCACTCTTGAGAATCCGGAAAGTCTAAACCTTGTCTGTGGTATTCTGAGTAGGATTCAAGGATTGAATGGCTGTGACGAGCTTCAAACTCGCGATTGCTGGGCGTGATGACAAACGCAAAAGGATCAATAGATCCTATTCCAACATGATTGAGAACCAACAGCTGATTAGCCGTGCTGTGACAGAGCATCTGGACCGTTTTCACTGAGAGGACGGGAGGTAGCCACTGACAATGGTGACACCCTACATACAGCTTGCCATGGATGGAACTTTACAAACAATTGAGTTGAATATTACATTACAGAAATTCAGAGGACAAAGCATCTCCAAAACTCCAACATATTCTCCATTACTGCACAACAAGTAACTATTTCATACTCTTTTATTTTTCTAATAATTCCAACTGATAATTTTATTTAATATCCTGACTAAGAATAATAAAATAAACATAGCTTGCTTCAAACCAATAATCTCCGTGGGATTGACCCTTACTCACGTAAGGTATTACTTGGATGACCCAGTGCACTTGCTGGTTAGTTGTGCGAAGTTGTGTTAAATAGTCCATTAATATTGGCTACACAATTTCGTGCACCACTCCTTCTCCAATTTAGTCACCTTCACTTTGAGCTCCTCCTTCAGACCCTTCATCCGGTCGAACTCTCGCTTAGCTTCCTCCATAAAGCTTTGGTAGCATGTAGAGGAAGATTTTGAGCAGTTCGATACAGGGCAGCTCCCATATGAGCCATCTTAATGCTACTTCGAGTTATAAAATCTAAGTGATGAAGGAGAGAAACATCATCCATGGAGAGGGCACTATAAGGAGCAATCTGCTGGTCGACAAAGCCAATGGGGTCAAAATCAGGCGCATCCAGATTGAAAGGTTCAACGGTTCGAGATCTTTTGGAAGGAGGGACGGCTGAAGAAGAAACCACAGCAGCAGTGGAAGACTGTGAAGGATCCACTAGATGAACCCGAGGAGTAGGGATCATTCTCCTCGGGCCAGGAGAACTCGGCACAGACGACTTCAATGAGACCTAAGAGAACCCTTCCCCATCCACCCGGGCCAAGGTGTTTTGAGCTGCTGTAGCTTTTCTCACTTTTTTGAAGGCCTTCATTGCATCACTATTCTTGGCCATCTCTGAAAAATGAAAAACAATAGTTTTATAGACCAGGAAAAAAGGAGAAAAGCAAAAACAAGAAATAGTATATATCAAGTAATACCCAATGCATCTCGAACGAGGGAGGGGTCTCCCAAAGACTTTTTGGTATCAAGATGAGGATGTTCCCTCCAAAGATCCTCCAAAACCGTCACAGAGGCCTGTTCGATCTCATCAAGCATTTTCCACGTATATCGGGACACTACTATATTCTGCTGCCAATGCAGAGGGAAAGATGGCTCACCATTTGCTTCCAGAAAAAAGGGGCGAGCTCCCTCAACAGCTCGAACCTTGAAAAAATAATTTTTGAAGTCCCTAAAGGACTCGTCATACATGGTAAAAACCTTATGTCCTTGTGCAGATCTATAAGAAACCCATCATGCTTTCTTTTTTGAAGAAATCCTGAGCTTAGTTAAAATGAATAAATAAAGGAAAAGAGTTTGAGAAGGGGTAACATTCAATTCTTGACAAAGAAGCTGAAAAATCTTAATAAAGCCCCAGGAGTTTGGATGAAGCTGGGACGGAGCTACATTACACGACCACAACAAGTCGGTCTCAAACGAAGTAAAGGGAAAAGTGATGTCCAACTGGCTGAAAAAATAGTCGTAAGCATAAAAGAAAGGGCGCTCCCCCTGGGTCAGGACAGAAAAACAAACCCTCTCTTCCGAATCAGGTGCCACCAATTCATAATTCCTCTCTTGATCTCCACTCTTACAGAGACGGTGATATTTTCCAAGCTCCGCACAGAATTCAGCATTTACCATAGAAACACACATTAAAACAAGGGAGTCCAACCAATCGGACATCCCCTCAGGGACCTTAGAGGACGTCTTTACAATATTTTTGCGAGAAGACATGGCCAACTAGTCCTACAAACAAAAAAAGGAGATTGGATTACTGAAAAAACATCTCGGACGAAATCAAAGCAACTCAGCCAGCATAGCCCAGCACAATACAAACAGCAAAAGGAAGCCCCAGGACCCACACCAAAAAGATCCAGGGGCATCCTTTGGAGCCAATCAGGAAACAAGGATTTTGGAAAACCTACAAGACTAAACGTCCTAACAAAACCCACAGCAACGACAAAGAGAAACCCTTTCTCAGAAAGCAATAACCCAAAAATATTGAGTCATTACCCCAGAAAGCCAGCAAAATAGCTACCTTCCAAATTCACAGTCCTAGCTCACCAACAAACAAAAAGCAAAACAACGCGAAGAAAATCAAAACGAGCCGTCAAAAAAAACCTTTTACGGGACTCATCAGCAAAACGAAAAACATCAAAGGAGCAATCTTCCGGGAAAATAAGCAGGTTCATGCAGTTCGCAAAAGAGGAAAAGCAAGCAGTGTAAACCCTAGAATACAGCGGGACCATTTCAAAAGCAAGAAAAACCCCCCTCATAATAAAAATAGGCACACAGTGATACGAAGAGAATCAAACTTCCTAGCATGTATTTAAACAAAAATCAAAAGCTTTATAAAAAACCAAAGGCAGAGCAACAAAAGAAAGTAAGGGAGCAGAAAGTAGAAACCAACCTGGAGAAAAGCTTCGAAAGGCTGAAGGATGAAGCGATGAAAAGACGATTCCTCGAAGAAAAGGCGTCAACAATTACCAAGCGACGTCACAAGAGAAACGCAAAAATACAAGTTTTCAAACAAAAATAGAAGGGGAGAAGAAAAAGGGAAGTTACAGCAAAAAGGAAAGAAAACTGTTTCTTGAGAATAAAAGTCGAAATAAAAGCCAAGAGAAATGGAGTATCAAAAACCAATTAATGAGGGCATTAAAAACCCTCGCGCATTTCCAAGTCCAGGACACTAATACAAAAGTGCGCGCTTTCAGAGGAAACGAAAGAAGAAACGTTCCGCATTCAAAAAGGAACTCTACAGAGGTAAAATCGACAAAATGCTCGAGTTCGGTTCCACCTAAGAAGGTTTGAAGTCCTAAAACTAAGTCTCGACCTCCAAAATAAAAACCAAGCTCAAGCAGGAGCACTATTCATACCCTGGGTCAAGCTGTCCGACCCGGGATGTTTGGCGACAAAGCGACCGACCTCTTCTCAAAGAGCTCGGCCAAATTACCAGCAAAGCCCAGAAAAGGGCCCAAATAGAGGAATGCGACCCAAATCCAGAGGCAGCTTAAGCCTACAGAGAGAAGGGCGGTTCTCTTGAAGATAAGATGACCTCGCTCGAAAGATAAAGATAAGATAAGATAACTAACTTATCTTATCTAAGAAGGTCACTCTACACCATTATAAATACACTGGAACACCCAGGTATAACTCATACTCTAATTCTACAAAAAACCTGCTTAATACCCTTGCTAAATTAAGCATCGGAGTCCCTTGCAGGTACCACCACCCTCCGGTGACGAAGGATCAGCAACATTGCCAGTCCAACAAGTCGAACATGTCATCTCCGATTAGCACCAAAGATCTCATCCGAAGATCGACCTACAGTTTCAGGTAATCCTCGGAACAGTTTCCTTTAATTCTTGGATAGGAGCTTTATTAGTGGGTGTTGAATATTCAGTAGGAACACCTTTACTAGCGTTCAACTCCATCTTTTGTAGTGTTTTGGGCGTTGAACGCTCAGTGGGGATATCTTCATTGGCGTTCAACGCCAGCTTCTCTGCTAATTTGGGCGTTAAATGCCCAGTAAGGTCCTCATTACTGGCGTTCAACGCCAACTCTTGTGCCAGTTTGGGCGTTGAACACCCAGTAAGGTCTTTCTTACTGGCATTCAACGCCATTAAAGGTATAGCATTGGCGTATTAGGGATCTCATCATTGGCATTCAACACCAGATTGCTCCCTTCAGGTTCGGCCTCAGCTTCAGTAGTGATGGCCTTGCACTCTTCTCTTGGTTTTACTTCAATGTTACTAGGAAAAGTGTTAGAAAGAGTCTCAGGGATTCTCTTGTTCAGTTGACCCACTTGTACCTCTAAATTTTTGATGGAGGATCTTGTTTCAGTTATGAAACTATGAGTGGTCTTAGAGAGGTTGGAGGCTATAGTGACTAAGTCAGAAAGGCTTTGCTTAGGAGTCTCCATATGTTCCTGAGAAGATGGGAATGGTGGCCTGTTGTTGAACCTATTCTGGGTTCTTCCACCTTGATTATTATTGAAGCCTTGCTGAGGCTTCTGTTGATCCTTCCATGAAAGGTTAGGATGATTCCTCCATGATGGATTGTAGGGGTTTCCATAGGGTTCTCCCATGTAATTCACCTCCTCCATCATGCGTTGGTCAGGATCATAAGCTTCTCCTTTAGAGGAAGCTTCTTGAGTGCTACCAGTTGCAGCTTACATTCCAGTCAAATGTTGAGAGATCATATTGACCTGTTGGGTCAAGATCTTGTTCTGAACCAATATGGCATTCAGAGTGTCTACTTCAAGAACTTCTTTCTTCTGAGCTACCCCATTATTCACAAGGTTTCTCTCAGAAGTGTACATGAATTGGTTTTTTGCAACCATCTCAATGAGTTCTCTAGCTTCTGCAGGTGTTTTCTTCAAGTGGAGTGATCCACCTGCAGAGCTGTCCAATGATATTTTGGACATATGATAAACTCCAATTTTGTTTTATCTTGTGCTTAATTTGGGGGGGTTTTTGTCAATATTTCTCGCACTTATTCACAAGAATTGCATGGTTTTGTGTTCACTTCCTAATATTGCTCCATGATAGAAAACATGCTTATTTTGCCTTAGAATTGCTATATTTTGATCCTCTTTATTGCCATTCGATGTCGTGACATATTTGTTGAGTGATTTCAGAATTAATAGGGTAAGAAAGGCCTAGAAGAGAGAAGGGAAGCATGCACAAAAGAAAGGAACATGAAGATTTGAATTTTGGGAACTGCAGCACTGACGCGCACGCGTACATCACGCGTACGCATGGATGAGGATAGCTGGAAGCGGCGCACAAGGATGGACGCATCCGCGCAGGCCAAAGAATTCCAACCGACGCGCACGTGCACTTGGCGCGCACGCGTGGATCACAAAAGCAATTGGCGCGCTGATGAGCGGATAATTTGTATACTTTTTGGCATTGTTTTTAGTATGTTTTTAGTAGTTTGAGTTGAGTTTTTAGTATATTTTTCTTAGTTTTTAGTTAAAATTCACTTTTCTGGACTTTACTATGAGTTTGTGTGTTTTTCTGTGATTTCAGGTATTTTCTGGCTGAAATTGAGGGACCTGAGCAAAAATCTGATTCAGAGACTGAAAAGGACTGCAGATGCTGTTGGATTCTGACCTCCCTGCACTCGAAGTGGATTTTCTGGAGCTACAGAAGCCCAATTGGCGCGATCTCAACGGCGTTGAAAAGTAGACATCCTGGGCTTTCCAGCAATATATGATAGTCCATACTTTGCCCAAGATTTGATGGCCCAAATCGGCGTTCAAAGTCACCTACAGAAATCCCAGCGTTAAACGCCGGAACTGGCACCTAAATGGGAGTTAAACGCCCAAACTGGCACCAAAATGGGAGTTAAACGCCAAGAAGAGTCTCTACACGAAAATTACTTCATTGCTCAGCCCAAGCACACACCAAGTGGGCCCGGAAGTGGATTTTTATGTCATTTACTCACCTTTGTACACCTTAGGCTACTAGTTTTCTATATATAGGACCTTTTACTATTGTATTTTCATCTTGGTTCTTCTGGTTCCCTCTTTGGGGCCGAAACCAATGATCACTTTTGTTCTTATGTATTTTCAACGGTGGAGTTTCTACACACCATAGATTAAGGTGTGGAGCTCTGCTGTACCTCGAGTATTAATGCAATTACTAATGTTATTCTATTCAACTCCGCTTGTTCTTTTACCAAGATATCACTTGTTCTTCAATTTGATGAATGTGATGATCCGTGACACTCATCACCATTCTCACCCATGAACAAGGTGGCTGACAACCATTCTTGTTCTACAAGCATCTGAGGCTTAGTGAATATCTCTTGGATTTCTGATTGCATGATGCATGGTTGATCGCCTGACAACCGAGTGCTCGCCTGACAAACGAGCCAACCATTCCGTGAGATCAGAATCTTCGTGGTATAGGCAAGAACTGATGGCGGCATTCAAGAGAATCCGGAAGGTCTAACCTTGTCTGTGGTATTCTGAGTAGGATTCAATGACTGAATGACTGTGACATGCTTCAAACCTGTAACCTACTGGGCGTTAGTGACAGACGCAAAAGAGTGATTCTATTCCGGTAGGGGAGGGAACCAAACCGGTGATTGGCAGTACTGTGACAGAGTGCGTGCATTAGCTTTCACTGCGCGGATGGGAGGTAGCTGCTGACAACAGTGAAACCCTACATGAGCTTGCCATGGAAAGGAGTAAGAAGGATTGGATGAAGACAGTAGGAAAGCAGAGAGACGGAAGGGAAGGCATCTTCATACGCTTGTCTGAAGCTCTTACACCACTGATATACATAAGTATCACTATCTTTATCTTTATATTATTTTCGTTCATCATCATATACAATTGAGTTTGCCTGACTAAGATTTACAAGATGACCATAGCTTGCTTCATACCACCAATCTCCGTGGGATCGACCCTTACTCACGTAAGGTATTACTTGGACGACCCAGTGCACTTGCTGGTTAGTTGTGCGAAGTTGTAGTGATCACAATTTCGTGCACCAAGTTTTTGGCGCCGTTGCCGGGGATTGTTCTTGTGTATGGACAACTGACGGTTCATCTTGTTGCTTAGATTAGGTATTATTTTTCTTCAGAGTTCTTAAGAATGAATTCTAGTGTTTCAAGGTGATGTTCTTATCATCACCAAAGCTGATTGATCATCATCAATTTAGCTCTTGAATGCAATGTCTTGCTGAAGCTTAGCTAGCTATGTCTAATTCCTTTAGACTAAAGCTTTAGACTAACATTGCATGATTCCTGGAATTCTCATTAAGAATTTTGATACCTTTATTTTCCTTTTCACCAAATTTTTTGAGTCTAGAGTTCATCTTAAGTTTATGTCAATAGCATCTTAAGTGCATTGCATGTTCTTCATTAATCTTCAAGTTGTTCTTGATGATTTCCTTGTTTTGATCTTTGAATTCTATTGACTTGAGTGTTTTGTTGTTTCTCATATGCATTCTCATCTTGTTAGTGTCAATAGTATACAAACTGCTAAGTTTGGTGTCTTGCATGCATTGTTATTTGATTTTAGTTGCATTTTTTTTATTATTCCTCATTATTAAAAATCCAAAAATATTTTTACTTTGTGTCTTTTCAAGTCAATAATACAGAGAATTGAAGATTCAGAACATACAGCAGAGGAATTATACAGAAAAAGCTGAGCATTCGAAAATGCCCAGTGAAGAAGACAGACTGGCGTTTAAACGCCAGCCAGGGTGCCTGGCTGGGCATTTAACGCCCAAAAGGGTATAGTTTTGGGCGTTAAACGCCAGAATGTGCACCATTCTGGGCGTTTAACGCCAGGATGGCAAAGGGGGAAGATTTTGTTTTCAAAATCAATTTTTTTCAAGTTTTCAAAGTTTTTCAAAATCAAATCTTTTTCAAATCATATCTTTTCAATCAAATGTTTTCAAAATCAATTTCTTTCCTTTTTCAAAGATACTTACTAACAATTAATGATTTGATTGAACATTTTTTGCCTTTTCTGTTAAGGAAGGTTTTATGTTTGAATCATATCTTTTCTTGTTAGGCAAGTCATTAATTTTTCAAAATCAAATCTTTTTAAAATTGTTTTCAAATCAAATCTTTTTAAAATTGTTTTCAAATCAAATCTTTTTAAAATTGTTTTCAAATCAAATCTTTTTAATTTGTTTTCAAATCATATCTTTTAAAATTATTTTCAAATCAAATCTTTTCAATCATATCTTCTTAACCACATCTTTTTCAAAATAGTTTTCAATCAAATCTTTTTAATTTCTAATTTCAAAATCTTTTTCAAAAATCACTTGATTTCTTTTCCACTCTTATTTTCGAAAATCAATTAAGTGTTTTCCAAAAATGTTTTCAAAATATTTTTAATTAATTTTCGAAAAATTACTTCCCTCCTTCTCACATCCTTCTATGGAGTACCACTCCTTCTCAATGCACAATTCGAACCTTATCTAAGTAAAGTTCGAATTCTTCTTCTCTTTCTTCTTTCTATTTCTTTTTTTCCTCTGACACCTCAAGGAATCTCTATACTGTGACATAGAGGATTCCACTTTTTTTTTTGTTCTCTTCTCTTTCATATGAGCAGGAGCAGAGACAAAGGCATTCTTGTTGAAGCTGACCCTGAACCCGAAAGGACCTTAAAGAGAAAGCTAAGAGAAGCCAAAGCACAATTCTCTTTAGAGGACCTGACCGAATTCTTCAAAGAAGAAGAAGACATGGCAGCCGAAAACAACAATAATGCAAACAATGCAAGGAAGGTGCTGGGTGACTTTACTGCACCTACTCCTGATTTTTATGGGAGAAGCATCTCTATCCCTGCCATTGGAGCAAACAACTTTGAGCTTAAGCCTCAATTAGTTTCTCTAATGCAACAGAATTGCAAGTTCCATGGACTTCCAATGGAAGATCCTCATCAGTTTTTAGCTGAATTCTTGCAAATCTGTGACACAGTCAAGACTAATGGGGTAGACCCTGAGGTCTATAGACTGATGCTATTCCCTTTTGCTGTAAGAGACAGAGCTAGGATATGGTTGGACTCTCAACCTAAAGAAAGCCTGGACTCTTGGGAAAAGCTAGTCAATGCCTTCTTGGCAAAATTCTTTCCACCACAAAGATGGAGTAAGCTTAGAGTGGAGGTCCAAACCTTCAGACAGAAGGATGGAGAATCCCTCTATGAAGCTTGGGAAAGATACAAACAATTAATCAGAAGATGTCCCTCAGACATGCTTTCTGAATGGAGCATCATAGGTATTTTCTATGATGGTCTCTCTGAACTATCCAAGATGTCTTTGGATAGCTCTGCTGGAGGATCTCTTCATCTGAAGAAGACGCCTGCAGAAGCTCAAGAATTGATTGAAATGGTTGCAAATAACCAATTCATGTACACTTCTGAAAGGAATCCTGTGAACAATGGGACTAGTCAGAAGAAAGGAGTTCTTGAGATTGACACTCTGAACGCCATTTTGGCTCAGAATAAGATATTGACTCAACAAGTCAATTTGATTTCTCAAAGTCTGTCTGGAATGCAAAATGCACCAAACAATACTAAGGATGCTTCATCTGAGGAAGAAGCTTATGATCCTGAGAACCCTTCCATGGAAGAGGTGAATTACCTAGGAGAACCCTATGGAAACACCTATAATTCTTCATGAAGAAATCACCCAAATCTCTCATGGAAGAATCAAGAGAGATCTCAACAAGGTTTCAATAACAATAACGGTGGAAGAAACAGGTTTAGCAATAGCAAGCCTTTTCCATCATCTTCTCAGCAACAGACAGAGAGTTCTAAGCAGAATACTTCTGACTTAGCAACAATGGTCTCTGATCTAATAAAGACCACTCAAAGTTTCATGAATGAAACAAGGTCCTCCATCAGAAATTTGGAAGGACAAGTGGGTCAGCTGAGCAAGAAAGTTACTGAACTCCCTCCTAGTACTCTCACAAGTAATACAGAAGAAAATCCAAAAGGAGAGTGCAAAGCCATAACCATGGCCGAATTTGGAGAGGAAAGGGAGGAAGTGAACGCCACTGAGGAAGACCTCAATGGGCGTGCACTAGCCTCCAATGAGTTCCCCAATGAGGAACCATGGGAATCTGAGGCTCAAAATGAGACCATAGAGATTCCATTGGATTTACTTCTGCCTTTCATGAGCTCTGATGAGTATTCTTCCTCTGAAGAGGATGAGTATGTCACTGAGGAGCAAGTTGCTAAATACCTTGGAGCAATCATGAAGCTAAATGACAAGTTATTTGGAAATGAGACTTGGGAGGATGAACCTTCTTTGCTCACCAAAGAACTGGATGACTTGTCTAGGCAGAAATTACCTCAAAAGAGACAAGATCCTGGGAAGTTTTCCATACCTTGTACCATAGGCACCATGACCTTCAAGAAGGCTCTATGTGACTTAGGGTCAAGTGTGAACCTCATGCCTCTCTCAGTAATGGAGAAGCTAAGGATCTTTGAGGTACAAGCTGCAAGAATCTCATTAGAGATGGCAGACAACTCAAGGAAACAAGCTCATGGACTTGTAGAGAATGTTTTGGTAAAGGTTGAAGACCATTACATTCCTACTGATTTCATAGTCCTAGAGACTGGGAAATGCATGGATGAATCCATCATCCTTGGCAGACCCTTCCTAGCCACAGCAAAGGCTGTGATTGATGTTGATGGAGGTGAACTGATCATTCAAGTGAATGGAGAATCCTTTGTGTTTAAGGCTCAAGGATATCCCTCTGTCACCATAGAGATGAAGCATGAAGAGCTTCTCTCAAATCAGAGACAAGCAGAGCCCCCACAGTCAAACTCTAAGTTTGGTGTTAGGAGGCCACAACCAAACTCTAAGTTTGGTGTTGGGAGGTTCCAACATTGCTCTGAGTATCTGTGAGGCTCCATGCGAGCCCTCTGTCAAGCTACTGACATTAAAGAAGCGCTTGTTGGGAGGCAACCCAATGATTATATTTTATATATTTTCTTTTGTTATTTTATGTTTTTTGTAGGTTGATGATCATAAGAAGTCACAAAATCCATTGAAAAAGCAAAAACAGAATGAAAAACAGGAAGAAAAACAGCACACCCTGGAGGAAGATGCTGCTGGCGTTCAAACGCCAGTAAGCCTAGCAGTTGGGCGTTTAACGCCCAGTTGGTGGACGAAATTGTGATTCCCCTTTTTTAGATCTGATTCATTGTAATTGGATTATGGGAATTGGCATTGAGTAGAGATTATTCCTTTTAGAAATTGGCCTTCCTTCACAACTCCGTTCAACTAACCAGCAAGTGTACTGGGTCGTCCAAGTAATAACCTTACGTGAGTAAGGGTCGAATCCACAGAGATTGTTGGTATGAAGCAAGCTATGGTCACCTTGCAAATCTCAGTTAGGTAGATTAAAAAGTTATGGTTTTCGAATATAAAGATAAAAGCATAAATTAAATAAAAGGGATAGAACACTTATGCAGATTCATTAGTAGAGGTATCTTTTAAGTATATACACGGCTGCTACATGGCTCAAGCACGCCTGCTCTTCTATTGCTTCCACTCAATCCTTCTTACTCCTTTCCATGGCAAGCTTTGTATAGGGGTTCACCATCAACGGTGGCTACTTTCATTCCTCACGGGGAATAACCTGTGCGGCTGTCACTCGCACAGCTAACCAGTCTGGAGGCATCACCCATGGCTGATGGCTACATCCCATCCTCGCAGTGAAAGCTACGCACGCACTCCGTCACAGTACGGCCAATCACCGGTTGGTTCCCGCTCCTAC
The DNA here is from genome assembly GCF_014773155.1 of Arachis stenosperma. Classification (NCBI taxonomy): domain Eukaryota; kingdom Viridiplantae; phylum Streptophyta; class Magnoliopsida; order Fabales; family Fabaceae; genus Arachis; species Arachis stenosperma. The sequence continues at coordinate 44,651,694 of NC_080385.1, forward strand.
TGGAATAGAATCCCTCTTTTGCGTTTGTCACTAACGCCCAGCAGGTTAAAGTTTGAAGCACGTCACAGTCATTCATGGACGGAATCCTACTCGGAATACCACAGACAAGGTGAGACTTTCCGGATTCCCAAGATCCTACTCGGAACACCACAGACAAGGTTGGACTTTCCGGATCCAGATAAATGCCGCCAACTATCTAACTTATACCACGAAGATTCTGTTGGGGAATCTAAGAGATACGCATTCAAGCTCTGTTGCATGTAGAACGGACATGGTTGTCAATCACACACGTTCATAAGTGAGAATGATGATGAGGGTAATTTTGCCTCATAACATTCATCATGTTCTTGGGTACGAATGAATATCTTGGAATAAGAATAAAAGAGAATTTGAATAAAAGAAGATAGAATTTCATTAATACTTGAGGTGCAGCAGAGCTCCACACCCTTAATCTATGGTGTGCAGAAACTCCACTGTTGAAAATACATAAGCAAAGAGTTCAGGCATGGCCGAATGGCCAGCCTCTCTAACGTGATCAATGATCCCCTAAGATGAAGAATAAAACAAAACTGAGATCAAAGATGATTGATACATTAGTAAATCATCCTATTTATAATAAACTAGCTCCTAGGGTTTACATGAGTAAGTAATTGATGCATAAATCCACTTCCGGGGCCCACTTGGTGTGTGTTTGGGCTGAGCTTGATCAATCCACGTGTAGAGGCATTCCTTGGCGTCAAACTTCAGGTTATGACGTGTTTTGGGCGTTCAACTCCGGATAATGACGTTTTTCTGGCGTTTTACTCCAGACAGCAGCATGAACTTGGCGTTTAACGCCAAGTTACGTCGTCATTCTTCGAATAAAGCATGGACTATTATATATTGCTGGAAAGCCCTGGATGTCTACTTTCCAACGCCGTTGAGAGCGCGCCATTTGGAGTTCTGTAGCTCCAGAAAATCCATTTCGAGTGCAGGGAGGTCAGAATCCAACAGCATCAGCAGTCCTTTTGTCAGCCTTTTTCAGAGTTTTGCTCAAATCCCTCAATTTCAGTCAGAATTTACCTGAAATCACAGAAAAACACACAAACTCATAGTAAAGTCCAGAAATGTGAATTTAACATAAAAACTAAGGAAAACATCCCTAAAAGTAGCTTAAACTTACTAAAAACTATATAAAAACAATGCCAAAAAGCGTATAAATTATCCGCTCATCACAACACCAAACTTAAATTGTTGCTTGTCCCCAAGCAACTGAAAATCAAATAGGATAAAAAGAAGAGAATATACTATAAAGTCCAAAATATCAATGAATATTAATTTAATTACATGAGCGGGACTTGTAGCTTTTTGCTTCTGAACAGTTTTGGCATCTCACTTTTTCCTTTGAAGTTCAGAGTGATTGGCATCTCTAGGAACTTAGAATTTCGGATAGTGTTATTGACTTTCCTAGTTAAGCATGTTGATTCTTGAACACAGCTACTTATGAGTCTTGGCTGTGGCCCTAAGCACTTTGTTTTCCAGTATTACCACCGGATACATAAATGCCACAGACACATAACTGGGTGAACCTTTTCAGATTGTGACTCAGCTTTGCTAGAGTCCCCAGTTAGTGGTGTCCAGAGCTCTTAAGCACACTCTTTTGCCTTGGATCACGACTTTAACCATTCAGTCTCAAGCTTTTCACTTGGACCTTCATGACACAAGCACATGGTTAGGGACAGCTTGATTTAGCCGCTTAGGCCTGGATTTAATTTCCTTGGGCCCTCCTATCCATTGATGCTCAAAGCCTTGAATCCTTTTTACCCTTGCCTTTTGGTTTTAAGGGCTATTGGCTTTTTCTACTGTTCCTTCTTTTTCTATATACTCTTTTTAGATCGCTTTTTTTTTTTTTTTTTTCTGCTTTTTCTTGCTTCAAGAATCAATTACATGATTTTTCAGATCATCAATAACATTTCTCTTTGTTCATCATTCTTTCAAGAACCAACAATTTTAACACTCATAAACAACAAGATCCAAAGACATATGCACTGTTCAATCATTCATTCAGAAAACAAAAGCATTGTCACCACATCAATATAATTAAACTAAATTCAATAATAATTTCGAAAACTATGTACTTCTTGTTCTTTTGAATTAAAACATTTTTCTTTTAAGAGAGGTGAAGGATTAATGGAATTTATTCATAGCTTTAAGGCATGGTTACATACTAATGATCATGAAATAAAGACACAAAACATAGATAAACACAATAATTAAAAACCGAAAAACAGAAAGAAATAAGAACAAGGAATGAATCCACCTGAGTGAGGGTGGCGCCTTTTTCTTGAAGGACCAATGATGTTCTTCAACTCTTCTATGTCCCTTCCTTGCCTTTGTTGCTCCTCCCTCATTGCTCTTTGATCTTCTCTTATTTCTGGAGTGTTCATGATGTTCCACCTTTAGTTGCTTCCAATATTTGTGTGGAGGATAACTTATCCCCTGAGGTATCTCAGGGATCTCTTGATTTGCAGCCACATGTTCTAACCAACTGAGCTATTCCAGCTTACATGAGTTATTCCATCTCCCAAAACTCAGAGGTGGAAGCTTTTTGTCTTCCCTTTGAGGTTTCTCTGGCTTTAGGTGCCATTAATGGTAATGGAAAAGCAAAAAAGCTATGCTTTTACCACACCAAACTTAAAATATTGCTCGCCCTCGAGCAAGAGAAGAAAGAAAAGAAGAAGAAGAAGAGATGGAGGAGAGTGAGGGGAGATGGATTCGGCTATATGGGTGGGATTGGGTGGGGAGGAGAAGTTGAATTGTAAAGGTAGGTGGGGTGTATGGGAAAGAGTGAGTGGTGAATGAAGAAGGGATAACCATGAATATAGAGAGATAGGGCGAGGTAGATGGGGATCCTGTGAGGTTCACAGATCCTGAGGTGTCAAGGAATTCCATCCATGCACCAAATAGGCGTGTAAATTGCCTTCATGCACCATTCTGGCGTTCAAACGCCCATTGGTGCACGTTCTGGGCGTTAAACGTCCATGTAATGCATGTTTCTGGCGTTGAACGCCAGTTTCATGCTTGTTCCTGGCGTTCAGCGCCAGTTTGTCCTTGCTGTGCACCATCCTGGCGTTAAACGCCAGGATGTAGCTTGTTTTGGGCGTTCAGCGCCAGAATGGTGCACATTCTGGCGTTTAACGCCGGCCAGATGCACCTTCTGGGCGTTGAACGCCAGCCCGTGCGTCCTCTAGGGTGAAAAAATTTTTTTCTTCTGTTTTTGACTCTGTTTTTAATTTTTTTGATTTTTTCGTGACTCCTCATGATCATGTACCTAATTAAACACAAAAATAACAAAGAAACAAAATAAAATAAAATTAGATAAAATTGGGTTGCCTCCCAATAAGCGCTTCTTTAATGTCATTAGCTTGACAGTGGCTCCTATGGAGCTAAAAGGTGATCAGGTCAATTTAAGTGTGGTATTCCCAACACCAAACTTAGAGTTTGGATATGGGGTTTGAACACCAAACTTAGAGTTTGGTTGTGGCTTCACAACACCAAACTTAGAGTTTGACTGTGTGGGTTCTTCTTGACCTTGAACTGAGAGAAGTTCTTCATGCTTACTCTCTTTTGTCACAGAGGGATTGCCATGTGCCTGAAACACAAGGTATTCTCCATTCAATTGAAGGACTAATTCACCTCTGTTGACATCTATCACAGCTCCTGCTGTGGCTAGGAAAGGTCTTCCTAGGATGATGCATTCATCATCTTCCTTCCTAGTGTCTAGGATTATGAAATCAGTAGGGATGTAAAGGCCTTCAACCTTTACTAGAACATCCTCTACTAACCCATAAGCTTGTCTCACTGACTTGTCTGCCAATTGTAATGAGAACAAGGCAGGTTGTACCTCAATGATTCCCAGCTTCTCCATTACAGAGAGTGGCATAAGATTTATTCCTGACCCAAGATCACACAGAGCTTTTTCAAAGCTCATGGTGCCAATGGTGCAAGGTATTAAGAACTTGCCAGGATCTTGTTTCTTTTGAGGTAGAGTTCTTTGAATCCAAGTATCTAGTTCACTAATGAGCAAGGGAGGTTCACTTTCCCAAGTCTCATTACCAAACAGCTTGGCATTCAGCTTCATGATAGCTCCTAAGTATTGAGCAACTTGCTCTCCAGTAACATTTTCTTCCTCTTCAGAGGATGAATATTCTTCAGAGCTCATGAATGGCAGAAGGAGATTTAATGGAATCTCTATGGTCTCTATATGAGCCTCAGATTCCTCTGGATCCTTTATAGGACTCCCCTTCTTGCTTGAAGAACGTCCCAGGAGGTCTTCCTCACTGGGATTTTCGTCCTCCTCCTCCTTAGTGCATTCGGCCACTTTGATTAAGTCAATGGCCTTGCACTCTCCTTTTGGATTTTCTTCTGTATTGCTTGGGAGAGTACTGGGAGGAGTGTCAATGACTTTCTTACTCAGCTGGCCCACTTGTGCCTCCAAATTTCTAATGGAGGATCTTGTTTCATTCATGAAACTGAAAGTGGCTTTTGACAGATCAGAGACTATATTGGCTAAATTAGCAGTATTTTGTTCAGAGTTCTCTGTCTGTTGCTGAGAAGATGATGGATATAGCTTACTATTATTCAGCCTGTTGCGTCCACCATTGTTAAAACCTTGTTGAGGTTTTTGTTGATCCTTCCATGAGAAATTTGGATGATTTCTCCATGATGAGTTATAGGTGTTTCCATAAGGTTCACCTAAGTAATTAACCTCTGCCATGGCAGGGTTCTCAGGATCATAAGCTTCTTCAGAAGCTGCCTCTCTAGTACTGTTGGATGCATGTTGCAATCCATTCAGATTTTGAGAGATCATGTTGACCTGTTGAGTCAACACTTTGTTCTGAGCCAATATGGCATTCAGAGCATCAATTTCAAGAACTCCTTTCTTCTGAGGTACCCCATTATTCACGGAATTCCTCTCAGAAGTGTACATGAATTGGTTGTTTGCAACCATGTCAATGAGTTCTTGAGCCTCTTCAGGCGTTTTCTTCAGGTGAATAGATCCACCTGCAGAATGATCCAATGACATTTTCGAAAATTCAGAGAGACCATAATAGAATATATCTAATATGGTCCATTCTGAAAACATGTCAGATGGACATCTCTTGGTCAGCTGCTTGTATCTTTCCCAAGCTTCATAGAGGGATTCACCATCTTTTTGTTTGAAGGTTTGAACATCCACTCTCAGCTTGCTCAGCTTTTGAGGAGGAAAGAACTTATCTAAGAAGGCAGTGACCAGCTTATCCCATGAGTCCAGGCTATCCTTGGGTTGTGAATCCAACCATACTCTAGCTCTGTCTCTTACAGCAAAAGGGAAAAGCAAGAGTCTGTAGACTTCAGGATTAACTCCATTTGTCTTTACAGTGTCACAGATCTGCAAGAACTCAGTTAAAAACTGGTAAGGATCTTCAGATGGAAGTCCATAAAACTTGCAGTTTTGTTGCATTAAAGCAACTAATTGAGGCTTAAGCTCAAAGTTATTGGCTCCAATGGCAGGAATGGAGATGCTTCTTCCATCAAACTTGGATGTTGGCTTTGTGAAGTCACCAAGCATTCTCCTTGCATTATTATTATAATTTTCGGCCATCACCTCTTGTGCTAATGTTTCTGAAAGGTTGTTTCTGGATTGTTGTAATTTAGCTTCTCTTAATTTTCTCTTCAGAGTCCTTTCAGGTTCTGGATCAATTTCAACAAGAGTGCCTTTATCCTTGTTCCTGCTCATATGAAAGAGAAGGAAACAAGAAAAGAAAGAGGAATCCTCTATGTCACAGTATAGAGATCCCTTTATGTTAGTAGAAAAAGAAAGGGGTAGAAGAATGAAGAATGGATTCGGATTTTGGATGAAGAGAGGTGAGGAGAAGTGTTAGTAATTAAATAATTAAATAGAAGAAGAAAGAGGAGGGAGATTTCGAAAATAATTTTGAAAAGATGGTTAGTGATTTTCGAAAATTAGAGATAAAATGTAATTAAAATTAAAATTTAAAACAATTAATTAATTAAAAAGAATTTTTGAAAAAGGAGGGGGATATTTTCGAAAATAGAAGAGGGAAAAGTAGTTAAGTGGTTTTGAAAAAGATAAGAAACAAACACAAAGTTAGTTGGTTGACTGAAAAAGATTTGAAATCAAAATTGAAAAAGATAAGAAGATAGTAAGTTAGATAAGATATTTTAAAATCAAATTTTGAAAAATATAAAATTTTTTGAAAAAGATAAGATAAAAGAAAAAAATATATTTGAAAAAGATATTTTGAAAAGATTTAATTTAAAAAATTACTTAACTAACAAGAAACTACAAGATAAGATTCTAGAATTTAAAGATTGAACCTTTCTTAACAAGAAAGTAACAAACTTCAAATTTTTGAACCAATCACATTAATTGTTAGCTAAATTTCGAAAATTAGATAAAAAGATAAGAAAAAGATTTTGAAAATATTTTGAAAAATAATTTTTGAAATTTTCGAAAATTATATAAAAAATGAAAAAGATATGATTTTTGAAAAAGATTTTGAAAAGATAAGATTTTTAAAATTTGAAATTTTGACTTGACTTGTAAGAAACAACTAATTTTGAAAATTTTTTGACCAAGTCAACCCAAAATTTCGAAAATTTGGAGGAAAATAAGGAAAAGATATTTTTTTGATTTTTGAATTTTTAATTATGAGAGAGAAAAACAACAAAAATACTCAATGCATAAAATTTTTAGATCAAAACAATGAATGCATGCAAGAATGCTATGAATGTCAAGATGAACACCAAGAACACTTTGAAGATCATGATGAACATCAAGAACATAATTTTGAAAAATTTTTTATGCAAAGAAAACATGCAAGACACCAAACTTAGAAATCTTTAATGCATGGAAAATATGAATGCAAAAATGCACATGAAAAACAAGAAACAACACAAAACAAGAAATCATCAAGATCAAACAAGAGGACTTATCAAGAACAACTTGAAGATCATGAAGAACATTATGAATGCATGGGATTTTCGAAAAAATGCAAGAAAAATTTTTAAAGCATGCAATTGACACCAAACTTAAAAATTAACACAAGAATCAAACAAGAACACAAAATATTTTTGGATTTTATGATTTTCTAATTTTTTTTTTTTTTTTTTTGGATTTTTATTTAATATTTTCGAAAAATATATTTTAGAAAAACGAAAAAGAAAAGAAAAATTTTGAAAAAGATTTTTGAAAAGAAAATTACCTAATCTGAGCAACAAGATGAACCGTCAGTTGTCCATACTCGAACAATCCCCGGCAACGGCGCCAAAAACTTGGTGGACGAAATTGTGATTCCCCTTTTTTAGATCTGATTCATTGTAATTGGATTATGGGAATTGGCATTGAGTAGAGATTATTCCTTTTAGAAATTGGCCTTCCTTCACAACTCCGTTCAACTAACCAGCAAGTGTACTGGGTCGTCCAAGTAATAACCTTACGTGAGTAAGGGTCGAATCCACAGAGATTGTTGGTATGAAGCAAGCTATGGTCACCTTGCAAATCTCAGTTAGGTAGATTAAAAAGTTATGGTTTTCGAATATAAAGATAAAAGCATAAATTAAATAAAAGGGATAGAACACTTATGCAGATTCATTAGTAGAGGTATCTTTTAAGTATATACACGGCTGCTACATGGCTCAAGCACGCCTGCTCTTCTATTGCTTCCACTCAATCCTTCTTACTCCTTTCCATGGCAAGCTTTGTACAGGGGTTCACCATCAACGGTGGCTACTTTCATTCCTCACGGGGAAATAACCTGTGCGGCTGTCACTCGCACAGCTAACCAGTCTGGAGGCATCACCCATGGCTGATGGCTACATCCCATCCTCGCAGTGAAAGCTACGCACGCACTCCGTCACAGTACGGCCAATCACCGGTTGGTTCCCGCTCCTACTGGAATAGAATCCCTCTTTTGCGTTTGTCACTAACGCCCAGCAGGTTAAAGTTTGAAGCACGTCACAGTCATTCATGGACGGAATCCTACTCGGAATACCACAGACAAGGTGAGACTTTCCGGATTCCCAAGATCCTACTCGGAACACCACAGACAAGGTTGGACTTTCCGGATCCAGATAAATGCCGCCAACTATCTAACTTATACCACGAAGATTCTGTTGGGGAATCTAAGAGATACGCATTCAAGCTCTGTTGCATGTAGAACGGACATGGTTGTCAATCACACACGTTCATAAGTGAGAATGATGATGAGGGTAATTTTGCCTCATAACATTCATCATGTTCTTGGGTACGAATGAATATCTTGGAATAAGAATAAAAGAGAATTTGAATAAAAGAAGATAGAATTTCATTAATACTTGAGGTGCAGCAGAGCTCCACACCCTTAATCTATGGTGTGCAGAAACTCCACTGTTGAAAATACATAAGCAAAGAGTTCAGGCATGGCCGAATGGCCAGCCTCTCTAACGTGATCAATGATCCCCTAAGATGAAGAATAAAACAAAACTGAGATCAAAGATGATTGATACATTAGTAAATCATCCTATTTATAATAAACTAGCTCCTAGGGTTTACATGAGTAAGTAATTGATGCATAAATCCACTTCCGGGCCCACTTGGTGTGTGTTTGGGCTGAGCTTGATCAATCCACGTGTAGAGGCATTCCTTGGCGTCAAACTTCAGGTTATGACGTGTTTTGGGCGTTCAACTCCGGATAATGACGTTTTTCTGGCGTTTTACTCCAGACAGCAGCATGAACTTGGCGTTTAACGCCAAGTTACGTCGTCATTCTTCGAATAAAGCATGGACTATTATATATTGCTGGAAAGCCCTGGATGTCTACTTTCCAACGCCGTTGAGAGCGCGCCATTTGGAGTTCTGTAGCTCCAGAAAATCCATTTCGAGTACAGGGAGGTCAGAATCCAACAGCATCAGCAGTCCTTTTGTCAGCCTTTTTCAGAGTTTTGCTCAAATCCCTCAATTTCAGTCAGAATTTACCTGAAATCACAGAAAAACACACAAACTCATAGTAAAGTCCAGAAATGTGAATTTAACATAAAAACTAAGGAAAACATCCCTAAAAGTAGCTTAAACTTACTAAAAACTATATAAAAACAATGCCAAAAAGCGTATAAATTATCCGCTCATCACCAGTCTGGCACCATTCTGGGCGTTTAACGCCAGAAAGGGGCACCAGACTGGCGTTAAACGCCAGGAATGGGCATCAGCCCGGCGTTTAACGCCAGAAATGGGTCAAAACGTGATTTTTGATGCCATTTGGTGCAGGGATGACTTTTCCTTGACACCTTAGGATCTGTGGACCCCACAGGATCCCCACCAACCCCACCACTCTCTCTTCTTCTTCACCCATTCACCAATCACCTCTACCACTCTCCCTCTCCTCCATTTCTTCTTCTTCTACTCTTTTCTTTCTTCTTTTGCTCGAGGACGAGCAAACCTTTTAAGTTTGGTGTGGTAAAAGCATTGCTTTTTGTTTTTCCATAACCATTTATGGCATCCAAAGCCGGTTCAACTGAGAAGGCATGACCTCAAGCCCATCACTAAGAAAAGGATGGAGCAAACAAGAGACCCCTCTCATCAAGAGATCCCTGAGATACCTCAAGGGATGCACTTTCCTCCACAAGACCATTGGGAGCAAATTAACACCTCCCTAGGAGAGTTGAGTTCCAATATGGGACAACTAAGGGTGGAGCATCAAGAACACTCCATCATCATTAGAGAAGATCAAAGAATCATGAGAGAGGAGCAACAAAGACAAGGAAGAGACATTGAGGAGCTCAAGAACTCCATAAGACCTTCAAGAGGAAGAACAAGCCGCCATCACTAAGGTGGACCCGTTCTTTAATCTCCTTGTTCTTGCCTTTCTGTTTTTCGAAAATTATGCTTTATGTTTATCTATGTTTGTGTCTTATGATCATTAGTGTCTTAGTGTCTATGCCTTAAAGTTATGAATGTCCTATGAATCCATCACCTCTCTTAAATGAAAACTGTTTTTATCACAAAAGAACAAGAAGTACAGGATTTCAAATTCATCTTTAAAACTAGCTTAATTAGTTTGATGTGGTGACAATACTTTTTGTTTTCTGAATGTATGATTGAACAGTGCATATGTCTTTTGAATTTGTGGTTCATGAATGTTAAAATTGTTGGCTCTTGAAAGAATGATGAAAAAGGAGACATGTTACTGAGGATCTGAAAAATCATAAAAATGATTCTTGAAGCAAGAAAAAGCAGTGAATATAAAAAAAAAAAAAGAAAAGAAGCAAACGAAAAAAAAAATAAAAAAAAGAGGAGAAAAACGAAAAAATTGATGAAAAAGAAAGAAATAAAGTTGTGATCCAAGGCAATAAGAGTGTGCTTAAGAACCCTGGGCACCTCTAATTGGGGACTTTAGCAAAGCTAAGTCACAATCTGAAAAGGTTCACCCAATTATGTGTCTGTGGCATGTATGTATCCGGTGGTAATACTGGAAGACAGAGTGCTTTGGGCCACAGCCAAGACTCAATAAGTAGCTGTGTTCAAGAATCATCATACTTAACTAGGAGAATCAATAACACTATCTGGATTCTGAGTTCCTAAAGAAGCCAATCATTCTGAACCTCAGAGGATAAAGTGAGATGCCAAAACTGTTTGGAGGCAAAAAGCTACTAGTCCCGCTCATCTAATTTGGAGCTAAGTTTCATTGATAATTTGGAGTCTATAGTATATTTCTTTTTATCTTATTTGATTTTCAGTTGCTTGAGGACAAGCAACAATTTAAGTTTGGTGTTGTGATGAGCGGATAATTTGTATACTTTTTGGCATTGTTTTTAGTATGTTTTTAGTAGTTTGAGTTGAGTTTTTAGTATATTTTTCTTAGTTTTTAGTTAAAATTCACTTTTCTGGACTTTACTATGAGTTTGTGTGTTTTTCTGTGATTTCAGGTATTTTCTGGCTGAAATTGAGGGACCTGAGCAAAAATCTGATTCAGAGACTGAAAAGGACTGCAGATGCTGTTGGATTCTGACCTCCCTGCACTCGAAGTGGATTTTCTGGAGCTACAGAAGCCCAATTGGCGCGATCTCAACGGCGTTGGAAAGTAGACATCCTGGGCTTTCCAGCAATATATGATAGTCCATACTTTGCCCAAGATTTGATGGCCCAAACCGGCGTTCAAAGTCACCTACAGAAATCCCAGTGTTAAACGCCGGAACTGGCACCTAAATGGGAGTTAAACGCCCAAACTGGCACCAAAATGGGAGTTAAACGCCAAGAAGAGTCTCTACACGAAAATTACTTCATTGCTCAGCCCAAGCACACACCAAGTGGGCCCGGAAGTGGATTTTTATGTCATTTACTCACCTTTGTACACCTTAGGCTACTAGTTTTCTATATATAGGACCTTTTACTATTGTATTTTCATCTTGGTTCTTCTGGTTCCCTCTTTGGGGCCGAAACCAATGATCACTTTTGTTCTTATGTATTTTCAACGGTGGAGTTTCTACACACCATAGATTAAGGTGTGGAGCTCTGCTGTACCTCGAGTATTAATGCAATTACTAATGTTATTCTATTCAACTCCGCTTGTTCTTTTACCAAGATATCACTTGTTCTTCAATTTGATGAATGTGATGATCCGTGACACTCATCACCATTCTCACCCATGAACAAGGTGGCTGACAACCATTCTTGTTCTACAAGCATCTGAGGCTTAGTGAATATCTCTTGGATTTCTGATTGCATGATGCATGGTTGATCGCCTGACAACCGAGTGCTCGCCTGACAAACGAGCCAACCATTCCGTGAGATCAGAATCTTTGTGGTATAGGCAAGAACTGATGGCGGCATTCAAGAGAATCCGGAAGGTCTAACCTTGTCTGTGGTATTCTGAGTAGGATTCAATGACTGAATGACTGTGACATGCTTCAAACCTGTAACCTACTGGGCGTTAGTGACAGACGCAAAAGAGTGATTCTATTCCGGTAGGGGAGGGAACCAAACCGGTGATTGGCAGTACTGTGACAGAGTGCGTGCATTAGCTTTCACTGCGCGGATGGGAGGTAGCTGCTGACAACAGTGAAACCCTACATGAGCTTGCCATGGAAAGGAGTAAGAAGGATTGGATGAAGACAGTAGGAAAGCAGAGAGACGGAAGGGAAGGCATCTTCATACGCTTGTCTGAAGCTCTTACACCACTGATATACATAAGTATCACTATCTTTATCTTTATATTATTTTCGTTCATCATCATATACAATTGAGTTTGCCTGACTAAGATTTACAAGATGACCATAGCTTGCTTCATACCACCAATCTCCGTGGGATCGACCCTTACTCACGTAAGGTATTACTTGGACGACCCAGTGCACTTGCTGGTTAGTTGTGCGAAGTTGTAGTGATCACAATTTCGTGCACCACGCGCGCGCACGCATGGCACGCACGCGCGGGAAGCTGCACGTGACCTCATTAAAGGAAATCGTGCCTGGCGATTTCTGAGGCTCATTAGGCGCAATTTCAAGCTGTTTCTGCATGGAAAAAGACCCTAGGATGCTAGGGAGAAGAGAGGGATCAATCATTTTGACACTAAGACATATTTTCTAGTTTTTTTGTTCTTTGTTCTTCTAGAGAGAGAAACCCTTGTTTTTCTCTAGATCTAGCTTTAATTTGATCTTCCCTTGTTGAATTTGAATTGGATTTTGTTAATTACTAGTTTTGATTATTTAATTTGAATTCCTTAGTATACTTTTGCTTAAATCTTGTGTTAGTTTATGGATTTTTGTCAATTGTCACTTTATACCCATTGCATGAATGTTGTGAATCTTGACTTGTTGATGTTACATTGATGATTTCTATGCTTAATTGTGTTGTTTGAGTGATTGTAAGTTGATATTTGTTAGTGGGTATTTGTTAATTTCAATTCAATTGCAATTTGAACATGTCTTTTGTTAATGCTTACCAAGTGTTTGATGAATTGTTTGCCTTAATTATGGAGTAGTTCTTTTTACTCTTGGCTTAGGCCAAGGGAATTGGGTAAACTTGAGTCATTGGGTCTAATGGATTTGATGATTTGGGAACCCTTAGTGGTCAATTTGATAACCATTGACACTAGCCTACTATTAGGTTAATTAGTAGTGAGGTTAGACCTTATGGGTAGATGTTGACCAAGCCATTTAACTTATTTCAAGTATAGAAGTAGATTTAATGAGTTTGGCTCCTCATAATTGTCAAGATATGGTTATTAGACAAGGATAGTGACAACCAAAAATCAAAAGTTGTTTTATCATTCTTATTTGGAAAACCAAAAATCTTTATTGCCTTGCCTTAATTATAGTTCTTGTTTAGTTGAGAGTAGAATTAAATTGAATGTTGTCTTCTTAGTTGGAAATTGCTCACATCTTGCTTAGTTATTTGAATTAATTCCTTGCACTTTAGATTACTTGTTTGCTAAGATTCCTAGTTTACTTTCTTGTTCATGACTTACAACCCCGGATTTCTAACCAATGTCGAAGCACATGTTTGCCCATTCCTTGTGAGACGACCCGAGGTTTGAATACTTCGGTTACTTTATTGGGGTTGAACTTGTGACAACTAATTCCTTTCTAAATTTGATCCTCGAGGATTGTTGTTGGTAGAGTTATACTTGCAACGCAACTTCATTGAGAAATTCTCTTCCGACGTAATTCCCGTGGCCATCAAATTTTTGATGCCGTTGTCGGGTAATGGTTGCAACATATGCCTTGATATTGATTATGTGAATATGTGAATATTGTAGATAGTTTGTTTGCTTTAAATACTTAGCTATATTTTAGCTTCTTTTATTTTTGTGCTATGACTCTCAAGTTTGATGACTCGGTCTCAACCGAATTCTAGCTTAACCGATTTTGATCCTGAGATTGAAGAACTTTGTTACACACTCAGCAAGCTAGACGGCGGTTGGACTATTGATGAGCGGATAATTTATACGCTTTTTGGCATTATTTTTAGGTAGTTTTTAGTAAGTTCAAGCTACTTTTAGGGATGTTTTCATTAGTTTTTATGTTAAATTCACATTTTTGGACTTTACTATGAGTTTGTGTGTTTTTCTGTGATTTCAGGTAATTTCTGGCTGAAATTGAGGGACTTGAGCAAAACTCTGATAGGGGGCTGACAAAGGACTGCTGATGCTGTTGGAATCTGACCTCCCTGCACTCGAAATAGATTTTCTGGAGCTACAGAACTCCAAATGGCGCGTTCTGAACGGCGTTGGAAAGTAGACATCCAGAGCTTTCCATCAATATATAATAGTCTATACTTTATTCGGAAATTGACAACGTAAAGTGGCGCTCAACGCCAAGTACATGCTGCTGTCTGGAGTCAAACGCCAGAAACACGTCACGACCCAGAGTTGAACGCCAGAAACACGCTATAACTCGACGTTCAACTCCAATAAACGCCTCAGCTCGTGGATAGATCAAGCTCAGCCTAAACACACACCAAGTGGGCCCCGGAAGTGGATTTATGCATCAATTACTTACTCATGTAAACCCTAGTAGCTAGTTTAGTATAAATAAGACTTTTTACTAGTGTATTAGTCATCTTTTGACCACATTTCATCTTTGGTCTCAGTTTTGTTTTATTCTTCATCTTAAGAGGCTATTGATCACATTTTAGGGGGCTGGCCATTCGGCCTTGCCTGAACCTTTCACTTATGTATTTTCAACGGTGGAGTTTCTACACACCATAGATTAAGGGTGTGGAGCTCTACTGTACCTCAAGTTTCAATACAATTACCATTATTTTCTATTTAGTTCTCTTTTATTCTTATTCCAAGATATACGTTGCACTTCAACTTGATGAATGTGATGATCCGTGACACTCATCATCATTCTCACCTAAGAACGTGCGTGACTGACAACCACTTCCGTTCTACCTTAGGCCGGGCGCATATCTCTTAGATTCCCCAACAGAATCTTCGTGGTATAAGCTAGATAGATGGCGGCATTCATGGGAATCCAAAAAGTCTAACCTTGTCTGTGGTATTCCGAGTAGGATTCCGGGAATCCAAAAAGTCTAACCTTGTCTGTGGTATTTTGGTGCACAAATTTGTAATTCGCACAACTAACCAGCAAGTGCACTGGGTCGTCCAAGTAATACCTTACGTGAGTAAGGGTCGATCCCACGGAGATTATTGGCTTGAAGCAATCAATGTTTATTTTATTTGTCTTAGTCAGGATACCAATAGGATTCTTTAGCCTCGTATTTTCGTAAAGAAAAAGGGTATAAAATAAATAGTTATTACTTTAATAATGGAGAATGAAAGCGTTACTTGTAGTGCAGTAATGAGAAATATGTCGGAGTTTTGGAGATGCTTTGTCCTTTGACTTCAACTTTTCTTTGAAATCCTTCAATACACGCAAGGCTCCTTCCATGGCAAGCTCTATGTAGGGTGTCACCGTTGTCAATGGCTACTTCCCATCCTCTCAGTGAAAACGTTCCTATGCTCTGTCACAGCACGGCTAATCATCTGTCGGTTCTCAATCAGGTTGGAATAGAATCCATTGATTCTTTTGCGTCTGTCACTAACGCCCAGCCTTCAGGAGTTTGAAGCACGTCACAGTCATTCAATCCTAGAATCCTACTCGGAATACCACAGACAAGGTTTAGACTTTCCGGATTCTCATGAATGCTGCCATCAATCCGGCTTATACCACGAAGATTCTGTTGGGGAATTTAAGAGATATTCATTCAGTCTGATGTAGAACGGAGGTGGTTGTCAGGCACACGTTCATGGATTGAGGAAGGTGATGAGCGTCACGGATCATCACCTTCTTCACAATTAAGCGCGAATAAACATCTTAGATAAGAACAAGCGTGTTTGAATGGAAAACAAAGGAATTGTATTAAATCATCGAGACGCTGCAGAGCTCCTCACCCCCAACAATGGAGTTTAGAGACTCATGCCGTCAAAAAGTATGTAATTCAGATCTGAAAATGTCATGAGGTACAAGATAAGTCTCTAAAAGTTGTTTAAATAGTAAACTAGTAACCTAGGTTTACAGAAAATGAGTAAACAGAGATAACTGGTGCAGAAATCCACTTCTGGGGCCCACTTGGTGTGTGCTGGGGCTGAGACTAAAGCTATCCACGAGTAGAGGCCTTTCTTGGCGTTAAACTCCAGGTTATGACGTGTTTTGGGCGTTCAACTCCGGATCATGACGTTTTTCTGGCGTTTAACTCCAGACAGCAGCATGAACTTGGCGTTCAATGCCAAGTTACGTCATTTATTCTCGCGCAAAGTATGGACTATTATATATTGCTGGAAAGCCCTGGATGTCTACTTTCCAACGCCGTTGAGAGCGCGCCAATTAAACTCTTGTAGCTCCAGAAAATCCATTTCAAGTGCAGGGAGGTCAGGATCCAACAGCATCAGCAGTCCTTTTTCAGCCCAAGTCAGATTTTTGCTCAGCTTCCTCAATTTCAGCCAGAAAATACCTGAAATCACAGAAAAATACACACACTCATAGTAAAGTCCAGAAATATGATTTTTGCCTAAAAACTAATAATATTCTATTAAAAACTAATTAAAACATACTAAAATCTACATGAAATTACCCCCAAAAAGCGTATAAAATATCCGCTCATCACAACACCAAACTTAAACTGTTGCTTGTCCTCAAGCAACTAGATAAATAAAATAGGTTTTAACAGAAATTAAGAAGTAATAATATTTTAGAGTTTTAAATGAAGCTCATATTCTTATTAGATGAGCGGGGCTTGTAGCTTTTTGTTTCTGAACAGTTTTGGCATCCCCCTGTATCTTTAAATTTTCAGAATGATTGGCATCCTTAGGAACTCAGAATTCAGATAGTATTATTGACTCTCCTAGTGTAGTATGTTGATTCTTGAACACAATTATTTTATGAGTCTTGGCCGTGGCCCTAAGCACTTTGTTTTCCAGTATTACCACCAGATACATAAATGCCACAGACACATAACTAGGTGAACCTTTTCAGATTGTGACTTAGCTTTGCTAAAGTCCCCAGTCAGAGGTATCCAGAGCTCTTAAGCACACTCTGTTTGATTTGGATCACGACTTTAACCACTCAGTCTCAAGTTTGTAACTTGGACCTGCATGCCACAAGCACATGGTTAGGGACAGCTTGGTTTAGCCGCTTAGGCCTGGATTTTATTTCCTTGGGCCCTCCTCTCCATTGATGCTCAAAGCCTTGGATCCTTTTTACCCTTGCCTTTTGGTTTTAAGGGCTGCTTGGCTTTTATTCCTTTTGATTGTATATATATATATATATATACCAGAAGGCCCGAAGTGGATCTAGGAGGGAAAGGGGAAGAAGGAAGGTGTCAGAATGAATGCAGTATGATAAGTGCAAGATCAAGGAAGTAAATATGAAGTTAGATGCGGCGGTAGTCCGCACGCATATGCAGGTTAGTTATGCAGTTAGATGTGGCGGTAGTCCGCACGCATATGCAGTTGCAGAAAAGTAACTATGGAAATACTAAAATGAAGAACTGAATAAAAGATTTTTATTGAATGTATTGAAAAGAGAGAAGAGGGAAGAAGAGCTGAAGAGCTTACAAGGGGGACTCTCAGAGCATCTCTCTCTAACTTCTCTCTATGTTTTTGTAGAATGAAAAGGATGCCTTACAATGAAAGCGTGGCCTCCTTTTATAGATGAGAAAATTACTGTTTCTACAGTGCCGGTTATGTTGACCGGTACTATTGGTACAGTACAAGTTGATACAATTTTTGTTTTTTGCAATTTTTTGCTTAAGAGCTAATCTTCTCCTAGATTGATTCCAAAGCAATCGTCTTCATTTTGATTGTAATCACTTGATGATTCTTCTGAGGGAGTAGGATCATCCTTGTGTTTTTGTCTTCCTCAATCATTTGCATGATTTGTTGAAGGTGTCTCGCTAAGGTTTCTTTTGATTGGGCTCCTGCAAGGGCTGCTGCAATTTGGGCTTTCTGGTTGAGAAATACTGATTCTTCATGGTCGAATGGTTTGGTGAACTTGGGGTGCTCTTTGAACCAGTTTCGAACTTTTTCTGGATGAGCCATGGCGGCATCAAATTGAGACCACCATTTTACAAAGGCATTTCTTTGAAGCATAGGTGGTGCTTTTGGATGTTCTTGTTTGCCGTACCTGTACTGCCATGAGAATACCCAGGCCAGGGAGAAAACAGAGAAAAATTGAAGATCTACAGGAATGCTTGTTTCCTGTTGGTCAAATTTTTTGGTGAAAATTTTGAACCCCTCATCGGCAGGTGGGGGCAAGATTTCTGGTAGAGGACCAAAGTAATCCCACCATTGGAAAAACCAATTTGGGAATTGATAGTTGGTATTTTTCTTGAAATAGATGAGCCAAGAATGTCTATTCTGATTATTTTGTAACCAGAATACTCTTGTCCAGGCATCCACATAATCCCAATAAGAATATCCTATCGGATCATAAGGATTAGAGAATTTTTTTGTATTGTTTGGGTTCTTGCCAAATTGATTAGGGGTAAGAACTTTTAGAATTTGAATGGTTGAATGAGTTATGTTGGTGGCATCTTTAGGATCTTTGTAATGTTTTATTGAGACTGAATCTAAATCCACTAATATGAATTCATAAAATTGTCTGGTTTTGTTTAAGGCTGTAGGTCTAAAATGGAACCCTGGTGGAAAGACTTTAGGAATAACTTTAAAAGGTGATTTTTCCCAAAACTCAGGTTCCATAAGAAGGACAGATGAGAATTTGTTTTTTGAAATGTATGTGGTTGGTTGTTTTGATTGAGCCTTGACATGCTGGGTTTGGTTTGGTTGAGGTGGCATGGTTTGGGCAATTGTTTTCCTTTTGGATCATTGCAAATGGTTTTTTGAGTTGCCATTTGTGAGATAAGTTTGGTAAGGTCTATTTCATCTTCATCTGAGCTGTCACATATGTCAGCCCAGGATTTTTTATGGAGTTTTGTAAGGCCTGCATCTTGTAAGGCCAACAAGGTTTGGATTGGGAAGGCATAATCTGCCTTTGTTTGTTTGGCTGTTTGACTACTTGGGGGTTGAGTAGATGACTCAACTACATTCTTTGTGATCTGGGTAGATGACCCAGTCGGCTCTTGGGTTGTAGGGGAAGGTTGTTGGGTAGATGACCCAGTTGGGGTACTTGACCCAGATCTCTTGGTTGGCCCAGGAAGGGCTAGACGAATACCTCTGCCTCGTACCGAGGCTAATGTTGCCTTTTTAGGCATCTTTCTCTTGATTATCTCCCTGCAAATATTCACGTGTGAGAAAGTCAGGGAGAGAGTTTGAGTTACCCTTGATATGCTCGATGTTGAAATCAAATACACTTAATATTGCTTGCCATCTGGCAAAAATTTGTTTTGATGCAAGATTTTTTACATCATTTTGTAAAACATCTTTGGCTGATTTGCAATCAACTCGGACTAAAAATTTTTGATTGAGTAAGTCGGATTGAAATTTTGTGATGCATAACACAATGGCTAAAATTTCTTTTTTAATTGTAGAATATTTTTGTTGAGTAGAATTCCAGTGTTTGGATGTAAATGCAATGATACATTCTTTATCATGCAGTTTTTGTTTTAAAATACCACCGTATCCTAAATCTGATGCATCAGTTTCTACAATTTTGAATGCATGAGGAATGGGCAGATAAAGACATGGAAGATTGCGGACTTTGGTTTTAAGAAATCGGATAATATCCGAATGTTTGTCTGTCCAAGGTGGGGGATTTTTCTTAAGCCTATCATGGAGGGGCTTAAGGAGATTGTTCAGATTCGGAATAAAATCTGAAACATAATTAAGACATCCTAGGAACCTCTGGAGCTGAGGTTTATCGAGGATATAATCTGGAAACTTTTCTGCAAACAGAATGGATCTTTCAATAGGAGTTATTGTCCCTTGGAAAATAATGTGACCAAGAAATCGGATTTTTGTTTGGAAAAGAACAATTTTTGGTTTAGAGACAGCAAGTCCATTTTTTTGGATGATATACATAAAAGTTTTAACATGTTTGATGGGGAAGTAGGAATGTACATATTATCATTAAACTTTCTCTGAAATTCATGGATCTGGGATTTTACTGTCATGTTCTTATTTACTGTTGTTCATGTTCTTATTTGCTGTTCATTTTGTACATAAGAAACAATACTTTAAATCTGGAAGTACAGGCCGTTTAACCTTATTACTCAAAGGGACTGTAGCAGTAAGACCCTGGAACTCGGGCAGTAAGGCTAACTTGATGATGTCCCCAGAAGTAATAATGGTCCAAACGTAAGAACTCCTGGTGGCTATAGATTTAAAGGATTAAAAAAAAAATAAAATAAAATAAAAAAAAAGAGTTAAAAACCCAGATTCAAAATTTGAGTGATAGTTTAGTGATAATATATATGTTCTCTCTGAACCAAAGGAGGGCAATGATATCAGATTTTATGTAATCATGTCTAAACTCTTTCGCTCTCTCTCTAGACGCCTTTCCTTTTCTTCACCGTCCTCTTCTTCTTCCTCTCCGATCCATTCCTCTTCCAATCCCCTTACTGAGAAAGTTACTCATCCTGAGGAACTTTCCCCCAAACACAATATCTTTGAAGAAGAAGTTTGCTTCGAAGATATCAATCAAGCCATTGACAATTGGGAAATACCCAAAATCCCACAAGATGAGTTATATGTCCCTGATGATAACAAGAGAAAATCTGACTATATCATCAAAACCGCTGAAAATAATATTCCTCTAGGACCCGATTCCGGTGAGGAATTCCATCTCCTGACTAAACAATCTGTTAGAGAACATGCCCGTCACTACAGATATCTTCACATAGGGTGTGTCCAAGTTGCAGTCAAACCACTCATCCGAGAAGGTTTGAATGCCTCTATCCTCATGTGTCTTAGAGACATTAGACACAATGACTTCCAAGACTCCTTAATCGGAACAGTTGAAACAAGTCTTGGACATGGTCCAGTTTACTTCAACTGTTTCCCAAACAAGACAGTCAGTCTGTTAGACCTTAACATTCTTGACTCTCTTTTCCTAAACATTCGAATTCATGGTCTTAACATGAAAGAAGGTTCCATTCCAGCCGCTTTAATCTATAGGATTCAATACAAGGTCATGAACACTTGTAATTCTAGAGTCCTTCTTAAGTCCCAAGATCGTGAGACCACTTTGTTTGTCACAGACATGACAAAGGCCAACGTTATGATCCCAAGGCTCATAAGATGGGATGAAATTGACCTCCCTCAATCATGGTCTATTGACCGAGCCATTCCAACGCAACCTAGACAAGCACCTCTTTTACGAGAAGTAAAACAAGATGAATCAGGGAAAGTAGAGATTTTCTTTGATAGACGAAACTCTTTTTCTTCTAGATCTGAAGCAGGAACATCTAATGATTTTGCTTCAGCAAGAAGATCTTTTTCAGTAACTTCTCAATCTCAGTTTTCAAAAATATCGAGGCCAGCCAATTCTGAAATACATATTTCCGGATTACAAAACAATTCAAACATTTCTCAAGGAGTTTACCAAGAAGATGATGGTGATGTGGAATATGAAGTTGAATCTTCTATTCCATCCCATCAATCTCCAACATATTCTTCTTTGAATGGTAAATGAATAACACGGAATTTATTATAAACAGAGAAGCCTTACTTAAAAACCTTAACTCTAAAGAGTATGACCTCCAAAGAGAATGGTATTTAAGTACATATACAGCTTCTCAAATCTCATCATTCAAAGAAAAATATTACAAATTTCTAAATGATGTTAGATTGCATATTCCTTTTTTTGAATGGTTTCATGCTTATTCCATAAAAAACAACATTGAGTATCCTTTTAAAAATAAACAAACTTCATTTTCAGCAAATGTTATTTCAACTTGGAAAGTCAAAGATGGAAACTTGGTTAGATCTGAGTTTCCCCCAAAAGGAGCTTTTATTATCTCAAATACGGAAGGACATAATCCTGTTATGGCCTCTCCCTTTAAAACAAAAAATGTGGATGAAGCTGTCGCCCCTAAAGATATTAAAAATCTTATTGAACAATCAAATTATACCAACAAATTTTTACAATGCTTAGGTGACAACCTTTCATCTTCAGGATCTACTTTCTCCTTGAAAAATGTTTCTGAAACATCTACTTCTAAAGGTATTGAAAAACCTCTTTTTAAACCTTTTAAAATAAGTAGCAAGGTTAAGCAAAGTCTTAAAACCTCCATTTTAAAACAACAATCTAGTGATTCGGAAGTTATTCAAAAGATTGACCAACTTTTGAACCGTTTTACTACTATCCCTGAAACTCCTACAAACTCAGGTGAATCTACTTCTCGTATTCAAACACGCGCATCTAAGGCTATTAATGCCCTTGGCCTTGAGTCCAATGAATCTTGCTCTGAGCAAAGTGATGATTCTGGTAAATCATCCCTCAAGATCAGTCCCATTTTGAGCAACTCCCTGACCAAGTGGAAGGGTTTAACTAAACCCTCTACATATGGTTATAATCGTGTATCCGCTCCAGATCTAGCTCTTGAAGAAAGAGAACTAGGTTTTGTTAGCTTCAATGCCAATAATGTCTATGAATGGAATATAGATGGCAAAACGGAATATAATATCATGAGTATGCTCCAGCATATGACTATGGTAGGAACAGCCTATCAAGCAGCCCATGATACCTCTGAAGAAGCTATAGCCAATGTTATTGTTTCCGGGTTTAGTGGTCAACTGAAGGGATGGTGGGATAACTACCTTTCCGATAACCAAAAACACTCAATCTTTTCTGCCATAAAAGTCAACGACCAGAACGAACCCATTATTAGTGACGATGGGGAACCTATTCCCGATGCTGTCAATACTTTAATCTTTACCATAGCAAGCCACTTCATTGGTGATCCATCTCTTTGGAAAGATCGTTCTGCGGAACTGCTTTCCAATCTTAGATGCAAAACTTTGTCTGACTTTCGATGGTATAAAGATACCTTTCTTACTAGGGTTTATACCAGAGAAGACAGTCAACAACCTTTCTGGAAAGAAAAATTCCTTGCTGGACTCCCTAAATCACTTGGAGATAAGGTAAGGGACAAAATTCGTAGCTTAACTCCAGACGGGATAATACCCTATGATGAGTTAAGTTATGGCCAACTTATTTCTTTTATCCAAAAGGTTGCCCTAAAGATTTGTCAAGATGATAAAATCCAAAGGCAACTTGCTCGTGAGAAAACTCAAAATCGTATCGATTTGGGAACTTTCTGTGAACAATTTGGTCTTCCTGCTTGTCATCCAAGGAAATCTAAAAGACCTTCCAACAGAAAAGTCTTTAAACCAAACCCTGAAAAGAATTTCAGAAGATTCAAAAAGGGTTTTCAAAAACCTAAAAATGAAACAGGTTTCCAAAAGAATTTTCAAAAGTATCCTCAGAAAAACCCCATTATTTGTTACACATGTAAAAAACCAGGACATGTTAGCAAATATTGTCGGTTAAAAGGAAAGATTAATAATCTGAACCTTGATCCTCAGATTGAGGATCAGATTAATAATCTTATGATTGAAAGTTCAGATGATGAATCTGGACCAGAATCTTCTGATAATAATATCAACAATGTCCAAGTTGATGATGTTGAGTCATCCTCTGATTCAGATATCAAGCAAATTAATGTTTTATCCAAAGATCAAGATCTCTTATTTGATGCAATAGAGGCTATTGACAATCCAGAACAAAAGAAAGACTTTCTTTTGAAACTAAAAAGATCTTTACAAAAGGAGAAAAAACCCAAAAGTTTGGTCCTTAATAACAAATATGACGTCAAACCTATATTCAAAAAATTAGAAAAACAAGTTATTCGTCCCGTAACCATTCAGGACCTCCAAAGTGAGGTTAACAACCTTAAGAGAGAAATCCAGGAAATCAAAAGAAACCAAAATGATCATCATCTTATTCTTTCACAATTGGTACAAGAAGAAGAATCTGGTGATGAGGATCTTGGTTCTCTTTTAAACCAAACTGAGTGCTCTAAGGAACAAGAAAATAAAATTTCTAACGACAATGAGGTAAAACAAATTTTGAGAATAATAAATGTATTCTCCTTCATGAAGCATCGTGTTAATGTCCGAATTGTCGTTAAAGATTTTGTTTTTGACACCATTGCACTCTTTGATTCAGGTGCAGATTCAAACTGTATTATGGAAGGTCTGGTCCCCACAAAATATTTTGAAAAAACTACTGAACGCCTTAGCTCAATAACGGGTGAAAGGCTAAGTATCAATTTTAAAATAACCAATGTTTTTATTGAAAAGGAAATATCAGTATTCCCACCGATTTCATCATCTCAAAAGAGATAAAAAATGATGTAGTTTTGGGGACACCTTTTATAAATCTTTTGTTTCCTTATCTGGCAGATTGGCCTGGACTTACCTCTTTTGTAGGAGGACAAATAACTTTCTTTGAGTTCTTAGACTCACCAAAGCAAAGATCTCTAAACCTAATTGAATCCAAAACCAAACAGATTTGTTTTTTAAAACAAGAAATCTCTTTCAAAACCCTTGAATCACAGCTTTCGCAACCAAAGATTCAAGAAAAAATAAAAAATCTTTTAAACCAAGTCGAAAAATCTATTTGTTCTGATTTGCCTCATGCCTTCTGGGATAGGAAACAACACATAGTTGAACTTCCATATGAAAAGGATTTTAAAGAATCTAAAATCCCCACAAAAGCTCGTCCCATTCAAATGAATGAGCAGCTTTTGCAGCATTGTCAACAAGAAATTAATGATCTCTTGGATAAAAGATTAATCAGACCTAGCAAAAGTCCTTGGTCTTGCTCTGCTTTTTATGTTAATAAACAAGCTGAGATAGAAAGAGGAACTCCGAGGCTTGTTATCAATTATAAACCTTTGAATCAAGCTTTACAGTGGATTCGTTACCCTATCCCAAATAAAAAGGATTTGCTTAACAGGTTAAACTCGGCAAATATTTTTTCAAAATTTGATATGAAATCAGGTTTTTGGAAAATCCAAATTGCTGAATCAGACCGATATAAAACAGCTTTTACAGTTCCATTCGGACAATATGAATGGAATGTAATGCCTTTTGGTCTGAAAAATGCCCCTTCAGAATTTCAGAAAATCATGAATGATATTTTCAACCCATACTCAAACTTTGCAATCGTTTATATTGATGATGTCTTAATTTTTTCCCAAAACTCAGGGAATACTGATGGGGAAGTAGGAATGTACATATTATCATTAAACTTTCTCTGAAATTCATGGATCTGGGATTTTACTGTTCATGTTCTTATTTACTGTTGTTCATGTTCTTATTTGCTGTTCATTTTGTACATAAGAAACAATACTTTAAATCTGGAAGTACAGGCTGTTTAACCTTATTACTCAAATGGACTGTAGCAGTAAGACCCTGGAACTCGGGCAGTAAGGCTAACTTGATGATGTCCCCAGAAGTAATAATGGTCCAAACGTAAGAACTCCTGGTGGCTATAGATTTAAAGGATTAAAAAAAAAATAAAATAAAATAAAATAAAAAAAAAGAGTTAAAAACCCAGATTCAAAATTTGAGTGATAGTTTAGTGATAATATATATGTTCTCTCTGAACCAAAGGAGGGCAATGATATCAGATTTTATGTAATCATGTCTAAACTCTTTCGCTCTCTCTCTAGACGCCTTTCCTTTTCTTCACCGTCCTCTTCTTCTTCCTCTCCGATCCATTCCTCTTCCAATCCCCTTACTGAGAAAGTTACTCATCCTGAGGAACTTTCCCCCAAACACAATATCTTTGAAGAAGAAGTTTGCTTCGAAGATATCAATCAAGCCATTGACAATTGGGAAATACCCAAAATCCCACAAGATGAGTTATATGTCCCTGATGATAACAAGAGAAAATCTGACTATATCATCAAAACCGCTGAAAATAATATTCCTCTAGGACCCGATTCCGGTGAGGAATTCCATCTCCTGACTAAACAATCTGTTAGAGAACATGCCCGTCACTACAGATATCTTCACATAGGGTGTGTCCAAGTTGCAGTCAAACCACTCATCCGAGAAGGTTTGAATGCCTCTATCCTCATGTGTCTTAGAGACATTAGACACAATGACTTCCAAGACTCCTTAATCGGAACAGTTGAAACAAGTCTTGGACATGGTCCAGTTTACTTCAACTGTTTCCCAAACAAGACAGTCAGTCTGTTAGACCTTAACATTCTTGACTCTCTTTTCCTAAACATTCGAATTCATGGTCTTAACATGAAAGAAGGTTCCATTCCAGCCGCTTTAATCTATAGGATTCAATACAAGGTCATGAACACTTGTAATTCTAGAGTCCTTCTTAAGTCCCAAGATCGTGAGACCACTTTGTTTGTCACAGACATGACGAAGGCCAACGTTATGATCCCAAGGCTCATAAGATGGGATGAAATTGACCTCCCTCAATCATGGTCTATTGACCGAGCCATTCCAACGCAACCTAGACAAGCACCTCTTTTACGAGAAGTAAAACAAGATGAATCAGGGAAAGTAGAGATTTTCTTTGATAGACGAAACTCTTTTTCTTCTAGATCTGAAGCAGGAACATCTAATGATTTTGCTTCAGCAAGAAGATCTTTTTCAGTAACTTCTCAATCTCAGTTTTCAAAAATATCGAGGCCAGCCAATTCTGAAATACATATTTCCGGATTACAAAACAATTCAAACATTTCTCAAGGAGTTTACCAAGAAGATGATGGTGATGTGGAATATGAAGTTGAATCTTCTATTCCATCCCATCAATCTCCAACATATTCTTCTTTGAATGGTAAATGAATAACACGGAATTTATTATAAACAGAGAAGCCTTACTTAAAAACCTTAACTCTAAAGAGTATGACCTCCAAAGAGAATGGTATTTAAGTACATATACAGCTTCTCAAATCTCATCATTCAAAGAAAAATATTACAAATTTCTAAATGATGTTAGATTGCATATTCCTTTTTTTGAATGGTTTCATGCTTATTCCATAAAAAACAACATTGAGTATCCTTTTAAAAATAAACAAACTTCATTTTCAGCAAATGTTATTTCAACTTGGAAAGTCAAAGATGGAAACTTGGTTAGATCTGAGTTTCCCCCAAAAGGAGCTTTTATTATCTCAAATACGGAAGGACATAATCCTGTTATGGCCTCTCCCTTTAAAACAAAAAATGTGGATGAAGCTGTCGCCCCTAAAGATATTAAAAATCTTATTGAACAATCAAATTATACCAACAAATTTTTACAATGCTTAGGTGACAACCTTTCATCTTCAGGATCTACTTTCTCCTTGAAAAATGTTTCTGAAACATCTACTTCTAAAGGTATTGAAAAACCTCTTTTTAAACCTTTTAAACTAAGTAGCAAGGTTAAGCAAAGTCTTAAAACCTCCATTTTAAAACAACAATCTAGTGATTCGGAAGTTATTCAAAAGATTGACCAACTTTTGAACCGTTTTACTACTATCCCTGAAACTCCTACAAACTCAGGTGAATCTACTTCTCGTATTCAAACACGCGCATCTAAGGCTATTAATGCCCTTGGCCTTGAGTCCAATGAATCTTGCTCTGAGCAAAGTGATGATTCTGGTAAATCATCCCTCAAGATCAGTCCCATTTTGAGCAACTCCCTGACCAAGTGGAAGGGTTTAACTAAACCCTCTACGTATGGTTATAATCGTGTATCCGCTCCAGATCTAGCTCTTGAAGAAAGAGAACTAGGTTTTGTTAGCTTCAATGCCAATAATGTCTATGAATGGAATATAGATGGCAAAACGGAATATAATATCATGAGTATGCTCCAGCATATGACTATGGTAGGAACAGCCTATCAAGCAGCCCATGATACCTCTGAAGAAGCTATAGCCAATGTTATTGTTTCCGGGTTTAGTGGTCAACTGAAGGGATGGTGGGATAACTACCTTTCCGATAACCAAAAACACTCAATCTTTTCTGCCATAAAAGTCAACGACCAGAACGAACCCATTATTAGTGACGATGGGGAACCTATTCCCGATGCTGTCAATACTTTAATCTTTACCATAGCAAGCCACTTCATTGGTGATCCATCTCTTTGGAAAGATCGTTCTGCGGAACTGCTTTCCAATCTTAGATGCAAAACTTTGTCTGACTTTCGATGGTATAAAGATACCTTTCTTACTAGGGTTTATACCAGAGAAGACAGTCAACAACCTTTCTGGAAAGAAAAATTCCTTGCTGGACTCCCCAAATCACTTGGAGATAAGGTAAGGGACAAAATTCGTAGCTTAACTCCAGACGGGATAATACCCTATGATGAGTTAAGTTATGGCCAACTTATTTCTTTTATCCAAAAGGTTGCCCTAAAGATTTGTCAAGATGATAAAATCCAAAGGCAACTTGCTCGTGAGAAAACTCAAAATCGTATCGATTTGGGAACTTTCTGTGAACAATTTGGTCTTCCTGCTTGTCATCCAAGGAAATCTAAAAGACCTTCCAACAGAAAAGTCTTTAAACCAAACCCTGAAAAGAATTTCAGAAGATTCAAAAAGGGTTTTCAAAAACCTAAAAATGAAACAGGTTTCCAAAAGAATTTCCAAAAGTATCCTCAGAAAAACCCCATTATTTGTTACACATGTAAAAAACCAGGACATGTTAGCAAATATTGTCGGTTAAAAGGAAAGATTAATAATCTGAACCTTGATCCTCAGATTGAGGATCAGATTAATAATCTTATGATTGAAAGTTCAGATGATGAATCTGGACCAGAATCTTCTGATAATAATATCAACAATGTCCAAGTTGATGATGTTGAGTCATCCTCTGATTCAGATATCAAGCAAATTAATGTTTTATCCAAAGATCAAGATCTCTTATTTGATGCAATAGAGGCTATTGACAATCCAGAACAAAAGAAAGACTTTCTTTTGAAACTAAAAAGATCTTTACAAAAGGAGAAAAAACCCAAAAGTTTGGTCCTTAATAACAAATATGACGTCAAACCTATATTCAAAAAATTAGAAAAACAAGTTATTCGTCCCGTAACCATTCAGGACCTCCAAAGTGAGGTTAACAACCTTAAGAGAGAAATCTAGGAAATCAAAAGAAACCAAAATGATCATCATCTTATTCTTTCACAATTGGTACAAGAAGAAGAATCTGGTGATGAGGATCTTGGTTCTCTTTTAAACCAAACTGAGTGCTCTAAGGAACAAGAAAATAAAATTTCTAACGACAATGAGGTAAAACAAATTTTGAGAATAATAAATGTATTCTCCTTCATGAAGCATCGTGTTAATGTCCGAATTGTCGTTAAAGATTTTGTTTTTGACACCATTGCACTCTTTGATTCAGGTGCAGATTCAAACTGTATTATGGAAGGTCTGGTCCCCACAAAATATTTTGAAAAAACTACTGAACGCCTTAGCTCAATAACGGGTGAAAGGCTAAGTATAAATTTTAAAATAACCAATGTTTTTATTGAAAAAGGAAATATCAGTATTCCCACCGATTTCATCATCTCAAAAGAGATAAAAAATGATGTAGTTTTGGGGACACCTTTTATAAATCTTTTGTTTCCTTATCTGGCAGATTGGCCTGGACTTACCTCTTTTGTAGGAGGACAAATAACTTTCTTTGAGTTCTTAGACTCACCAAAGCAAAGATCTCTAAACCTAATTGAATCCAAAACCAAACAGATTTGTTTTTTAAAACAAGAAATCTCTTTCAAAACCCTTGAATCACAGCTTTCGCAACCAAAGATTCAAGAAAAAATAAAAAATCTTTTAAACCAAATCGAAAAATCTATTTGTTCTGATTTGCCTCATGCCTTCTGGGATAGGAAACAACACATAGTTGAACTTCCATATGAAAAGGATTTTAAAGAATCTAAAATCCCCACAAAAGCTCGTCCCATTCAAATGAATGAGCAGCTTTTGCAGCATTGTCAACAAGAAATTAATGATCTCTTGGATAAAAGATTAATCAGACCTAGCAAAAGTCCTTGGTCTTGCTCTGCTTTTTATGTTAATAAACAAGCTGAGATAGAAAGAGGAACTCCGAGGCTTGTTATCAATTATAAACCTTTGAATCAAGCTTTACAGTGGATTCGTTACCCTATCCCAAATAAAAAGGATTTGCTTAACAGGTTAAACTCGGCAAATATTTTTTCAAAATTTGATATGAAATCAGGTTTTTGGCAAATCCAAATTGCTGAATCAGACCGATATAAAACAGCTTTTACAGTTCCATTCGGACAATATGAATGGAATGTAATGCCTTTTGGTCTGAAAAATGCCCCTTCAGAATTTCAGAAAATCATGAATGATATTTTCAACCCATACTCAAACTTTGCAATCGTTTATATTGATGATGTCTTAATTTTTTCCCAAACTCTAGAGGAACATTTCAAACATGTTAAAACTTTTATGTATATCATCCAAAAAAATGGACTTGCTGTCTCTAAACCAAAAATTGTTCTTTTCCAAACAAAAATCCGATTTCTTGGTCACATTATTTTCCAAGGGACAATAACTCCTATTGAAAGATCCATTCTGTTTGCAGAAAAGTTTCCAGATTATATCCTCGATAAACCTCAGCTCCAGAGGTTCCTAGGATGTCTTAATTATGTTTCAGATTTTATTCTGAATCTGAACAATCTCCTTAAGCCCCTCCATGATAGGCTTAAGAAAAATCCCCCACCTTGGACAGACAAACATTCGGATATTATCCGATTTCTTAAAACCAAAGTCCGCAATCTTCCATGTCTTTATCTGCCCATTCCTCATGCATTCAAAATTGTAGAAACTGATGCATCAGATTTAGGATACGGTGGTATTTTAAAACAAAAACTGCATGATAAAGAATGTATCATTGCATTTACATCCAAACACTGGAATTCTACTCAACAAAAATATTCCACAATTAAAAAAGAAATTTTAGCCATTGTGTTATGCATCACAAAATTTCAATCCGACTTACTCAATCAAAAATTTTTAGTCCGAGTTGATTGCAAATCAGCCAAAGATGTTTTACAAAATGATGTAAAAAATCTTGCATCAAAACAAATTTTTGCCAGATGGCAAGCAATATTAAGTGTATTTGATTTCAACATCGAGCATATCAAGGGTAACTCAAACTCTCTCCCTGACTTTCTCACACGTGAATATTTGCAGGGAGATAATCAAGAGAAAGATGCCTAAAAAGGCAACATTAGCCTCGGTACGAGACAGAGGTATTCGACTAGCCCTTCCTGGGCCAACCAAGAGATCTGGGTCAAGTACCCCAACTGGGTCATCTACCCAACAACCTTCCCCTACAACCCAAGAGCCGACTGGGTCATCTACCCAGATCACAAAGAATGTAGTTGAGTCATCTACTCAACCCCCAAGTAGTCAAACAGCCAAACAAACAAAGGCAGATTATGCCTTCCCAATCCAAACCTTGTTGGCCTTACAAGATGCAGGCCTTACAAAACTCCATAAAAAATCCTGGGCTGACATATGTGACAGCTCAGATGAAGATGAAATAGACCTTACCAAACTTATCTCACAAATGGCAACTCAAAAAACCATTTGCAATGATCCAAAAGGAAAAACAATTGCCCAAACCATGCCACCTCAACCAAACCAAACCCAGCATGTCAAGGCTCAATCAAAACAACCAACCACATACATTTCAAAAAACAAATTCTCATCTGTCCTTCTTATGGAACCTGAGTTTTGGGAAAAATCACCTTTTAAAGTTATTCCTAAAGTCTTTCCACCAGGGTTCCATTTTAGACCTACAGCCTTAAACAAAACCAGACAATTTTATGAATTCATATTAGTGGATTCAGATTCAGTCTCAATAAAACATTACAAAGATCCTAAAGATGCCACCAACATAACTCATTCAACCATTCAAATTCTAAAAGTTCTTACCCCTAATCAATTTGGCAAGAACCCAAACAATACAAAAAAATTCTCTAATCCTTATGATCCGATAGGATATTCTTATTGGGATTATGTGGATGCCTGGACAAGAGTATTCTGGTTACAAAATAATCAGAATAGACATTCTTGGCTCATCTATTTCAAGAAAAATACCAACTATCAATTCCCAAATTGGTTTTCCCAATGGTGGGATTACTTTGGTCCTCTACCAGAAATCTTGCCCCCACCTGCCGATGAGGGGTTCAAAATTTTCACCAAAAAATTTGACCAACAGGAAACAAGCATTCCTGTAGATCTTCAATTTTTCTCTGTTTTCTCCCTGGCCTGGGTATTCTCATGGCAGTACAGGTACGGCAAACAAGAACATCCAAAAGCACCACCTATGCTTCAAAGAAATGCCTTTGTAAAATGGTGGTCTCAATTTGATGCCGCCATGGCTCATCCAGAAAAAGTTCGAAACTGGTTCAAAGAGCACCCCAAGTTCACCAAACCATTCGACCATGAAGAATCAGTATTTCTCAACCAGAAAGCCCAAATTGCAGCAGCCCTTGCAGGAGCCCAATCAAAAGAAACCTTAGCGAGACACCTTCAACAAATCATGCAAATGATTGAGGAAGACAAAAAACACAAGGATGATCCTACTCCCTCAGAAGAATCATCAAGTGATTACAATCAAAATGAAGACGATTGCTTTGGAATCAATCTAGGAGAAGATTAGCTCTTAAGCAAAAAATTACAAAAAACAAAAATTGTATCAACTTGTACTGTACCAATAGTACCGGTCAATATAACCGGCACTGTAGAAACAGTAATTTTCTCATCTATAAAAGGAGGCCACGCTTTCATTGTAAGGCATCCTTTTCATTCTACAAAAACATAGAGAGAAGTTAGAGAGAGATGCTCTGAGAGTCCCCCTTGTAAGCTCTTCAGCTCTTCTTCCCTCTTCTCTCTTTTCAATACATTCAATAAAAATCTTTTATTCAGTTCTTCATTTTAGTATTTCCATAGTTACTTTTCTGCAACTGCATATGCGTGCGGACTACCGCCACATCTAACTGCATAACTAACCTGCATATGCGTGCGGACTACCGCCGCATCTAACTTCATATTTACTTCCTTGATCTTGCACTTATCATACTGCATTCATTCTGACACCTTCCTTCTTCCCCTTTCCCTCCTAGATCCACTTCGGGCCTTCTGGTTTGGGGAGTCCAGCAAGGAATTTTTCTTTCCAGAAAGGTTGTTGACTGTCTTCTCTGGTATAAACCCTAGTAAGAAAGGTATCTTTATACCATCGAAAGTCAGACAAAGTTTTGCATCTAAGATTGGAAAGCAGTTCCGCAGAACGATCTTTCCAAAGAGATGGATCACCAATGAAGTGGCTTGCTATGGTAAAGATTAAAGTATTGACAGCATCGGGAATAGGTTCCCCATCGTCACTAATAATGGGTTCGTTCTGGTCGTTGACTTTTATGGCAGAAAAGATTGAGTGTTTTTGGTTATCGGAAAGGTAGTTATCCCACCATCCCTTCAGTTGACCACTAAACCCGGAAACAATAACATTGGCTATAGCTTCTTCAGAGGTATCATGGGCTGCTTGATAGGGTGTTCCTACCATAGTCATATGCTGGAGCATACTCATGATATTATATTCCGTTTTGCCATCTATATTCCATTCATAGACATTATTGGCATTGAAGCTAACAAAACCTAGTTCTCTTTCTTCAAGAGCTAGATCTGGAGCGGATACACGATTATAACCATACGTAGAGGGTTTAGTTAAACCCTTCCACTTGGTCAGGGAGTTGCTCAAAATGGGACTGATCTTGAGGGATGATTTACCAGAATCATCACTTTGCTCAAAGCAAGATTCATTGGACTCAAGGCCAAGGGCATTAATAGC
The DNA here is from genome assembly GCF_014773155.1 of Arachis stenosperma. Taxonomy (NCBI): domain Eukaryota; kingdom Viridiplantae; phylum Streptophyta; class Magnoliopsida; order Fabales; family Fabaceae; genus Arachis; species Arachis stenosperma. The sequence continues at coordinate 44,685,509 of NC_080385.1, forward strand.
CTTAGATGCGCGTGTTTGAATACGAGAAGTAGATTCACCTGAGTTTGTAGGAGTTTCAGGGATAGTAGTAAAACGGTTCAAAAGTTGGTCAATCTTTTGAATAACTTCCGAATCACTAGATTGTTGTTTTAAAATGGAGGTTTTAAGACTTTGCTTAACCTTGCTACTTATTTTAAAAGGTTTAAAAAGAGGTTTTTCAATACCTTTAGAAGTAGATGTTTCAGAAACATTTTTCAAGGAGAAAGTAGATCCTGAAGATGAAAGGTTGTCACCTAAGCATTGTAAAAATTTGTTGGTATAATTTGATTGTTCAATAAGATTTTTAATATCTTTAGGGGCGACAGCTTCATCCACATTTTTTGTTTTAAAGGGAGAGGCCATAACAGGATTATGTCCTTCCGTATTTGAGATAATAAAAGCTCCTTTTGGGGGAAACTCAGATCTAACCAAGTTTCCATCTTTGACTTTCCAAGTTGAAATAACATTTGCTGAAAATGAAGTTTGTTTATTTTTAAAAGGATACTCAATGTTGTTTTTTATGGAATAAGCATGAAACCATTCAAAAAAAGGAATATGCAATCTAACATCATTTAGAAATTTGTAATATTTTTCTTTGAATGATGAGATTTGAGAAGCTGTATATGTACTTAAATACCATTCTCTTTGGAGGTCATACTCTTTAGAGTTAAGGTTTTTAAGTAAGGCTTCTCTGTTTATAATAAATTCCGTGTTATTCATTTACCATTCAAAGAAGAATATGTTGGAGATTGATGGGATGGAATAGAAGATTCAACTTCATATTCCACATCACCATCATCTTCTTGGTAAACTCCTTGAGAAATGTTTGAATTGTTTTGTAATCCGGAAATATGTATTTCAGAATTGGCTGGCCTCGATATTTTGAAAACTGAGATTGAGAAGTTACTGAAAAAGATCTTCTTGCTGAAGCAAAATCATTAGATGTTCCTGCTTCAGATCTAGAAGAAAAAGAGTTTCGTCTATCAAAGAAAATCTCTACTTTCCCTGATTCATCTTGTTTTACTTCTCGTAAAAGAGGTGCTTGTCTAGGTTGCGTTGGAATGGCTCGGTCAATAGACCATGATTGAGGGAGGTCAATTTCATCCCATCTTATGAGCCTTGGGATCATAACGTTGGCCTTTGTCATGTCTGTGACAAACAAAGTGGTCTCACGATCTTGGGACTTAAGAAGGACTCTAGAATTACAAGTGTTCATGACCTTGTATTGAATCCTATAGATTAAAGCGGCTGGAATGGAACCTTCTTTCATGTTTAAGACCATGAATTCGAATGTTTAGGAAAAGAGAGTCAAGAATGTTAAGGTCTAACAGACTGACTGTCTTGTTTGGGAAACAGTTGAAGTAAACTGGACCATGTCCAAGACTTGTTTCAACTGTTCCGATTAAGGAGTCTTGGAAGTCATTGTGTCTAATGTCTCTAAGACACATGAGGATAGAGGCATTCAAACCTTCTCGGATGAGTGGTTTGACTGCAACTTGGACACACCCTATGTGAAGATATCTGTAGTGACGGGCATGTTCTCTAACAGATTGTTTAGTCAGGAGATGGAATTCCTCACCGGAATCGGGTCCTAGAGGAATATTATTTTCAGCGGTTTTGATGATATAGTCAGATTTTCTCTTGTTATCATCAGGGACATATAACTCATCTTGTGGGATTTTGGGTATTTCCCAATTGTCAATGGCTTGATTGATATCTTCGAAGCAAACTTCTTCTTCAAAGATATTGTGTTTGGGGGAAAGTTCCTCAGGATGAGTAACTTTCTCAGTAAGGGGATTGGAAGAGGAATGGATCGGAGAGGAAGAAGAAGAGGACGGTGAAGAAAAGGAAAGGCATCTAGAGAGAGAGCGAAAGAGTTTAGACATGATTACATAAAATCTGATATCATTGCCCTCCTTTGGTTCAGAGAGAACATATATATTATCACTAAACTATCACTCAAATTTTGAATCTGGGTTTTTAACTCTTTTTTTTTTTTTAATCCTTTAAATCTATAGCCACCAGGAGTTCTTACGTTTGGACCATTATTACTTCTGGGGACATCATCAAGTTAGCCTTACTGCCCGAGTTCCAAGGTCTTACTGCTACAGTCCCTTTGAGTAATAAGGTTAAACGGCCTGTACTTCCAGATTTAAAGTATTGTTTCTTATGTACAAAATGAACAGCAAATAAGAACATGAACAACAGTAAATAAGAACATGAACAGTAAAATCCCAGATCCATGAATTTCAGAGAAAGTTTAATGATAATATGTACATTCCTACTTCCCCATCAGGCTCTGATACCAGAATGAAAATACTAAAATGGGAAGAAGGAAAGGGGAAGAAGGAAGGTGTCAGAATGAATGCAGTATGATAAGTGCAAGATCAAGGAAGTAAATATGAAGTTAGATGCGGCGGTAGTCCGCACGCATATGCAGGTTAGTTATGCAGTTAGATGTGGCGGTAGTCCGCACGCATATGCAGTTGCAGAAAAGTAACTATGGAAATACTAAAATGAAGAACTGAATAAAAGATTTTTATTGAATGTATTGAAAAGAGAGAAGAGGGAAGAAGAGCTGAAGAGCTTACAAGGGGGACTCTCAGAGCATCTCTCTCTAACTTCTCTCTATGTTTTTGTAGAATGAAAAGGATGCCTTACAATGAAAGCGTGGCCTCCTTTTATAGATGAGAAAATTACTGTTTCTACAGTGCCGGTTATGTTGACCGGTACTATTGGTACAGTACAAGTTGATACAATTTTTGTTTTTTGCAATTTTTTGCTTAAGAGCTAATCTTCTCCTAGATTGATTCCAAAGCAATCGTCTTCATTTTGATTGTAATCACTTGATGATTCTTCTGAGGGAGTAGGATCATCCTTGTGTTTTTTGTCTTCCTCAATCATTTGCATGATTTGTTGAAGGTGTCTCGCTAAGGTTTCTTTTGATTGGGCTCCTGCAAGGGCTGCTGCAATTTGGGCTTTCTGGTTGAGAAATACTGATTCTTCATGGTCGAATGGTTTGGTGAACTTGGGGTGCTCTTTGAACCAGTTTCGAACTTTTTCTGGATGAGCCATGGCGGCATCAAATTGAGACCACCATTTTACAAAGGCATTTCTTTGAAGCATAGGTGTGCTTTTGGATGTTCTTGTTTGCCGTACCTGTACTGCCATGAGAATACCCAGGCCAGGGAGAAAACAGAGAAAAATTGAAGATCTACAGGAATGCTTGTTTCCTGTTGGTCAAATTTTTTGGTGAAAATTTTGAACCCCTCATCGGCAGGTGGGGGCAAGATTTCTGGTAGAGGACCAAAGTAATCCCACCATTGGGAAAACCAATTTGGGAATTGATAGTTGGTATTTTTCTTGAAATAGATGAGCCAAGAATGTCTATTCTGATTATTTTGTAACCAGAATACTCTTGTCCAGGCATCCACATAATCCCAATAAGAATATCCTATCGGATCATAAGGATTAGAGAATTTTTTTGTATTGTTTGGGTTCTTGCCAAATTGATTAGGGGTAAGAACTTTTAGAATTTGAATGGTTGAATGAGTTATGTTGGTGGCATCTTTAGGATCTTTGTAATGTTTTATTGAGACTGAATCTGAATCCACTAATATGAATTCATAAAATTGTCTGGTTTTGTTTAAGGCTGTAGGTCTAAAATGGAACCCTGGTGGAAAGACTTTAGGAATAACTTTAAAAGGTGATTTTTCCCAAAACTCAGGTTCCATAAGAAGGACAGATGAGAATTTGTTTTTTGAAATGTATGTGGTTGGTTGTTTTGATTGAGCCTTGACATGCTGGGTTTGGTTTGGTTGAGGTGGCATGGTTTGGGCAATTGTTTTTCCTTTTGGATCATTGCAAATGGTTTTTGAGTTGCCATTTGTGAGATAAGTTTGGTAAGGTCTATTTCATCTTCATCTGAGCTGTCACATATGTCAGCCCAGGATTTTTTATGGAGTTTTGTAAGGCCTGCATCTTGTAAGGCCAACAAGGTTTGGATTGGGAAGGCATAATCTGCCTTTGTTTGTTTGGCTGTTTGACTACTTGGGGGTTGAGTAGATGACTCAACTACATTCTTTGTGATCTGGGTAGATGACCCAGTCGGCTCTTGGGTTGTAGGGGAAGGTTGTTGGGTAGATGACCCAGTTGGGGTACTTGACCCAGATCTCTTGGTTGGCCCAGGAAGGGCTAGTCGAATACCTCTGCCTCGTACCGAGGCTAATGTTGCCTTTTTAGGCATCTTTCTCTTGATTATCTCCCTGCAAATATTCACGTGTGAGAAAGTCAGGGAGAGAGTTTGAGTTACCCTTGATATGCTCGATGTTGAAATCAAATACACTTAATATTGCTTGCCATCTGGCAAAAATTTGTTTTGATGCAAGATTTTTTACATCATTTTGTAAAACATCTTTGGCTGATTTGCAATCAATTCGGACTAAAAATTTTTGATTGAGTAAGTCGGATTGAAATTTTGTGATGCATAACACAATGGCTAAAATTTCTTTTTAATTGTAGAATATTTTTGTTGAGTAGAATTCCAGTGTTTGGATGTAAATGCAATGATACATTCTTTATCATGCAGTTTTTGTTTTAAAATACCACCGTATCCTAAATCTGATGCATCAGTTTCTACAATTTTGAATGCATGAGGAATGGGCAGATAAAGACATGAAAGATTGCGGACTTTGGTTTTAAGAAATCGGATAATATCCGAATGTTTGTCTGTCCAAGGTGGGGGATTTTTCTTAAGCCTATCATGGAGGGGCTTAAGGAGATTGTTCAGATTCGGAATAAAATCTGAAACATAATTAAGACATCCTAGGAACCTCTGGAGCTGAGGTTTATCGAGGATATAATCTGGAAACTTTTCTGCAAACAGAATGGATCTTTCAATAGGAGTTATTGTCCCTTGGAAAATAATGTGACCAAGAAATCGGATTTTTGTTTGGAAAAGAACAATTTTTGGTTTAGAGACAGCAAGTCCATTTTTTTGGATGATATACATAAAAGTTTTAACATGTTTGAAATGTTCCTCTAGAGTTTGGGAAAAAATTAAGACATCATCAATATAAACGATTGCAAAGTTTGAGTATGGGTTGAAAATATCATTCATGATTTTCTGAAATTCTGAAGGGGCATTTTTCAGACCAAAAGGCATTACATTCCATTCATATTGTCCGAATGGAACTGTAAAAGCTGTTTTATATCGGTCTGATTCAGCAATTTGGATTTGCCAAAAACCTGATTTCATATCAAATTTTGAAAAAATATTTGCCGAGTTTAACCTGTTAAGCAAATCCTTTTTATTTGGGATAGGGTAACGAATCCACTGTAAAGCTTGATTCAAAGGTTTATAATTGATAACAAGCCTCGGAGTTCCTCTTTCTATCTCAGCTTGTTTATTAACATAAAAAGCAGAGCAAGACCAAGGACTTTTGCTAGGTCTGATTAATCTTTTATCCAAGAGATCATTAATTTCTTGTTGACAATGCTGCAAAAGCTGCTCATTCATTTGAATGGGACGAGCTTTTGTGGGGATTTTAGATTCTTTAAAATCCTTTTCATATGGAAGTTCAACTATGTGTTGTTTCCTATCCCAGAAGGCATGAGGCAAATCAGAACAAATAGATTTTTCGATTTGGTTTAAAAGATTTTTTATTTTTTCTTGAATCTTTGGTTGCGAAAGCTGTGATTCAAGGGTTTTGAAAGAGATTTCTTGTTTTAAAAACAAATCTGTTTGGTTTTGGATTCAATTAGGTTTAGAGATCTTTGCTTTGGTGAGTCTAAGAACTCAAAGAAAGTTATTTGTCCTCCTACAAAAGAGGTAAGTCCAGGCCAATCTGCCAGATAAGGAAACAAAAGATTTATAAAAGGTGTCCCCAAAACTACATCATTTTTTATCTCTTTTGAGATGATGAAATCGGTGGGAATACTGATATTTCCTTTTTCAATAAAAACATTGGTTATTTTAAAATTGATACTTAGCCTTTCACCCGTTATTGAGCTAAGGCGTTCAGTAGTTTTTTCAAAATATTTTGTGGGGACCAGACCTTCCATAATACAGTTTGAATCTGCACCTGAATCAAAGAGTGCAATGGTGTCAAAAACAAAATCTTTAACGACAATTCGGACATTAACACGATGCTTCATGAAGGAGAATACATTTATTATTCTCAAAATTTGTTTTACCTCATTGTCGTTAGAAATTTTATTTTCTTGTTCCTTAGAGCACTCAGTTTGGTTTAAAAGAGAACCAAGATCCTCATCACCAGATTCTTCTTCTTGTACCAATTGTGAAAGAATAAGATGATGATCATTTTGGTTTCTTTTGATTTCCTGGATTTCTCTCTTAAGGTTGTTAACCTCACTTTGGAGGTCCTGAATGGTTACGGGACGAATAACTTGTTTTTCTAATTTTTTGAATATAGGTTTGACGTCATATTTGTTATTAAGGACCAAACTTTTGGGTTTTTTCTCCTTTTGTAAAGATCTTTTTAGTTTCAAAAGAAAGTCTTTCTTTTGTTCTGGATTGTCAATAGCCTCTATTGCATCAAATAAGAGATCTTGATCTTTGGATAAAACATTAATTTGCTTGATATCTGAATCAGAGGATGACTCAACATCATCAACTTGGACATTGTTGATATTATTATCAGAAGATTCTGGTCCAGATTCATCATCTGAACTTTCAATCATAAGATTATTAATCTGATCCTCAATCTGAGGATCAAGGTTCAGATTATTAATCTTTCCTTTTAACCGACAATATTTGCTAACATGTCCTGGTTTTTTACATGTGTAACAAATAATGGGGTTTTTCTGAGGATACTTTTGAAAATTCTTTTGGAAACCTGTTTCATTTTTAGGTTTTTGAAAACCCTTTTTGAATCTTCTGAAATTCTTTTCAGGGTTTGGTTTAAAGACTTTTCTGTTGGAAGGTCTTTTAGATTTCCTTGGATGACAAGCAGGAAGACCAAATTGTTCACAGAAAGTTCCCAAATCGATACGATTTTGAGTTTTCTCACGAGCAAGTTGCCTTTGGATTTTATCATCTTGACAAATCTTTAGGGCAACCTTTTGGATAAAAGAAATAAGTTGGCCATAACTTAACTCATCATAGGGTATTATCCCGTCTGGAGTTAAGCTACGAATTTTGTCCCTTACCTTATCTCCAAGTGATTTGGGGAGTCCAGCAAGGAATTTTTCTTTCCAGAAAGGTTGTTGACTGTCTTCTCTGGTATAAACCCTAGTAAGAAAGGTATCTTTATACCATCGAAAGTCAGACAAAGTTTTGCATCTAAGATTGGAAAGCAGTTCCGCAGAACGATCTTTCCAAAGAGATGGATCACCAATGAAGTGGCTTGCTATGGTAAAGATTAAAGTATTGACAGCATCGGGAATAGGTTCCCCATCGTCACTAATAATGGGTTCGTTCTGGTCGTTGACTTTTATGGCAGAAAAGATTGAGTGTTTTTGGTTATCGGAAAGGTAGTTATCCCACCATCCCTTCAGTTGACCACTAAACCCGGAAACAATAACATTGGCTATAGCTTCTTCAGAGGTATCATGGGCTGCTTGATAGGCTGTTCCTACCATAGTCATATGCTGGAGCATACTCACGATATTATATTCCGTTTTGCCATCTATATTCCATTCATAGACATTATTGGCATTGAAGCTAACAAAACCTAGTTCTCTTTCTTCAAGAGCTAGATCTGGAGCGGATACACGATTATAACCATACGTAGAGGGTTTAGTTAAACCCTTCCACTTGGTCAGGGAGTTGCTCAAAATGGGACTGATCTTGAGGGATGATTTACCAGAATCATCACTTTGCTCAGAGCAAGATTCATTGGACTCAAGGCCAAGGGCATTAATAGCCTTAGATGCGCGTGTTTGAATACGAGAAGTAGATTCACCTGAGTTTGTATTTTCTAAAATTGAAGATCTACAGGAATGCTTGTTTCCTGTTGGTCAAATTTTTTGGTGAAAATTTTGAACCCCTCATCGGCAGGTGGGGGCAAGATTTCTGGTAGAGGACCAAAGTAATCCCACCATTGGGAAAACCAATTTGGGAATTGATAGTTGGTATTTTTCTTGAAATAGATGAGCCAAGAATGTCTATTCTGATTATTTTGTAACCAGAATACTCTTGTCCAGGCATCCACATAATCCCAATAAGAATATCCTATCGGATCATAAGGATTAGAGAATTTTTTTGTATTGTTTGGGTTCTTGCCAAATTGATTAGGGGTAAGAACTTTTAGAATTTGAATGGTTGAATGAGTTATGTTGGTGGCATCTTTAGGATCTTTGTAATGTTTTATTGAGACTGAATCTGAATCCACTAATATGAATTCATAAAATTGTCTGGTTTTGTTTAAGGCTGTAGGTCTAAATGGAACCCTGGTGGAAAGACTTTAGGAATAACTTTAAAAGGTGATTTTTCCCAAAACTCAGGTTCCATAAGAAGGACAGATGAGAATTTGTTTTTGAAATGTATGTGGTTGGTTGTTTTGATTGAGCCTTGACATGCTGGGTTTGGTTTGGTTGAGGTGGCATGGTTTGGGCAATTGTTTTTCCTTTTGGATCATTGCAAATGGTTTTTTGAGTTGCCATTTGTGAGATAAGTTTGGTAAGGTCTATTTCATCTTCATCTGAGCTGTCACATATGTCAGCCCAGGATTTTTTATGGAGTTTTGTAAGGCCTGCATCTTGTAAGGCCAACAAGGTTTGGATTGGGAAGGCATAATCTGCCTTTGTTTGTTTGGCTGTTTGACTACTTGGGGGTTGAGTAGATGACTCAACTACATTCTTTGTGATCTGGGTAGATGACCCAGTCGGCTCTTGGGTTGTAGGGGAAGGTTGTTGGGTAGATGACCCAGTTGGGGTACTTGACCCAGATCTCTTGGTTGGCCCAGGAAGGGCTAGTCGAATACCTCTGCCTCGTACCGAGGCTAATGTTGCCTTTTTAGGCATCTTTCTCTTGATTATCTCCCTGCAAATATTCACGTGTGAGAAAGTCAGGGAGAGAGTTTGAGTTACCCTTGATATGCTCGATGTTGAAATCAAATACACTTAATATTGCTTGCCATCTGGCAAAAATTTGTTTTGATGCAAGATTTTTTACATCATTTTGTAAAACATCTTTGGCTGATTTGCAATCAACTCGGACTAAAAATTTTTGATTGAGTAAGTCGGATTGAAATTTTGTGATGCATAACACAATGGCTAAAATTTCTTTTTTAATTGTAGAATATTTTTGTTGAGTAGAATTCCAGTGTTTGGATGTAAATGCAATGATACATTCTTTATCATGCAGTTTTTGTTTTAAAATACCACCGTATCCTAAATCTGATGCATCAGTTTCTACAATTTTGAATGCATGAGGAATGGGCAGATAAAGACATGGAAGATTGCGGACTTTGGTTTTAAGAAATCGGATAATATCCGAATGTTTGTCTGTCCAAGGTGGGGGATTTTTCTTAAGCCTATCATGGAGGGGCTTAAGGAGATTGTTCAGATTCGGAATAAAATCTGAAACATAATTAAGACATCCTAGGAACCTCTGGAGCTGAGGTTTATCGAGGATATAATCTGGAAACTTTTCTGCAAACAGAATGGATCTTTCAATAGGAGTTATTGTCCCTTGGAAAATAATGTGACCAAGAAATCGAATTTTGTTTGGAAAAGAACAATTTTTGGTTTAGAGACAGCAAGTCCATTTTTTTGGATGATATACATAAAAGTTTTAACATGTTTGAAATGTTCCTCTAGAGTTTGGGAAAAAATTAAGACATCATCAATATAAACGATTGCAAAGTTTGAGTATGGGTTGAAAATATCATTCATGATTTTCTGAAATTCTGAAGGGGCATTTTTCAGACCAAAAGGCATTACATTCCATTCATATTGTCCGAATGGAACTGTAAAAGCTGTTTTATATCGGTCTGATTCAGCAATTTGGATTTGCCAAAAACCTGATTTCATATCAAATTTTGAAAAAATATTTGCCGAGTTTAACCTGTTAAGCAAATCCTTTTTATTTGGGATAGGGTAACGAATCCACTGTAAAGCTTGATTCAAAGGTTTATAATTGATAACAAGCCTCGGAGTTCCTCTTTCTATCTCAGCTTGTTTATTAACATAAAAAGCAGAGCAAGACCAAGGACTTTTGCTAGGTCTGATTAATCTTTTATCCAAGAGATCATTAATTTCTTGTTGACAATGCTGCAAAAGCTGCTCATTCATTTGAATGGGACGAGCTTTTGTGGGGATTTTAGATTCTTTAAAATCCTTTTCATATGGAAGTTCAACTATGTGTTGTTTCCTATCCCAGAAGGCATGAGGCAAATCAGAACAAATAGATTTTTCGATTTGGTTTAAAAGATTTTTATTTTTTCTTGAATCTTTGGTTGCGAAAGCTGTGATTCAAGGGTTTTGAAAGAGATTTCTTGTTTTAAAAAACAAATCTGTTGGTTTTGGATTCAATTAGGTTTAGAGATCTTTGCTTTGGTGAGTCTAAGAACTCAAAGAAAGTTATTTGTCCTCCTACAAAAGAGGTAAGTCCAGGCCAATCTGCCAGATAAGGAAACAAAAGATTTATAAAAGGTGTCCCCAAAACTACATCATTTTTTATCTCTTTTGAGATGATGAAATCGGTGGGAATACTGATATTTCCTTTTTCAATAAAAACATTGGTTATTTTAAAATTGATACTTAGCCTTTCACCCGTTATTGAGCTAAGGCGTTCAGTAGTTTTTTCAAAATATTTTGTGGGGACCAGACCTTCCATAATACAGTTTGAATCTGCACCTGAATCAAAGAGTGCAATGGTGTCAAAAACAAAATCTTTAACGACAATTCGGACATTAACACGATGCTTCATGAAGGAGAATACATTTATTATTCTCAAAATTTGTTTTACCTCATTGTCGTTAGAAATTTTATTTTCTTGTTCCTTAGAGCACTCAGTTTGGTTTAAAAGAGAACCAAGATCCTCATCACCAGATTCTTCTTCTTGTACCAATTGTGAAAGAATAAGATGATGATCATTTTGGTTTCTTTTGATTTCCTGGATTTCTCTCTTAAGGTTGTTAACCTCACTTTGGAGGTCCTGAATGGTTACGGGACGAATAACTTGTTTTTCTAATTTTTTGAATATAGGTTTGACGTCATATTTGTTATTAAGGACCAAACTTTTGGGTTTTTTCTCCTTTTGTAAAGATCTTTTTAGTTTCAAAAGAAAGTCTTTCTTTTGTTCTGGATTGTCAATAGCCTCTATTGCATCAAATAAGAGATCTTGATCTTTGGATAAAACATTAATTTGCTTGATATCTGAATCAGAGGATGACTCAACATCATCAACTTGGACATTGTTGATATTATTATCAGAAGATTCTGGTCCAGATTCATCATCTGAACTTTCAATCATAAGATTATTAATCTGATCCTCAATCTGAGGATCAAGGTTCAGATTATTAATCTTTCCTTTTAACCGACAATATTTGCTAACATGTCCTGGTTTTTTACATGTGTAACAAATAATGGGGTTTTTCTGAGGATACTTTTGAAAATTCTTTTGGAAACCTATTTCATTTTAGGTTTTTGAAAACCCTTTTTGAATCTTCTGAAATTCTTTTCAGGGTTTGGTTTAAAGACTTTTCTGTTGGAAGGTCTTTTAGATTTCCTTGGATGACAAGCAGGAAGACCAAATTGTTCACAGAAAGTTCCCAAATCGATACGATTTTGAGTTTTCTCACGAGCAAGTTGCCTTTGGATTTTATCATCTTGACAAATCTTTAGGGCAACCTTTTGGATAAAAGAAATAAGTTGGCCATAACTTAACTCATCATAGGGTATTATCCCGTCTGGAGTTAAGCTACGAATTTTGTCCCTTACCTTATCTCCAAGTGATTTGGGGAGTCCAGCAAGGAATTTTTCTTTCCAGAAAGGTTGTTGACTGTCTTCTCTGGTATAAACCCTAGTAAGAAAGGTATCTTTATACCATCGAAAGTCAGACAAAGTTTTGCATCTAAGATTGGAAAGCAGTTCCGCAGAACGATCTTTCCAAAGAGATGGATCACCAATGAAGTGGCTTGCTATGGTAAAGATTAAAGTATTGACAGCATCGGGAATAGGTTCCCCATCGTCACTAATAATGGGTTCGTTCTGGTCGTTGACTTTTATGGCAGAAAAGATTGAGTGTTTTTGGTTATCGGAAAGGTAGTTATCCCACCATCCCTTCAGTTGACCACTAAACCCGGAAACAATAACATTGGCTATAGCTTCTTCAGAGGTATCATGGGCTGCTTGATAGGCTGTTCCTACCATAGTCATATGCTGGAGCATACTCATGATATTATATTCCGTTTTGCCATCTATATTCCATTCATAGACATTATTGGCATTGAAGCTAACAAAACCTAGTTCTCTTTCTTCAAGAGCTAGATCTGGAGCGGATACACGATTATAACCATACGTAGAGGGTTTAGTTAAACCCTTCCACTTGGTCAGGGAGTTGCTCAAAATGGGACTGATCTTGAGGGATGATTTACCAGAATCATCACTTTGCTCAGAGCAAGATTCATTGGACTCAAGGCCAAGGGCATTAATAGCCTTAGATGCGCGTGTTTGAATACGAGAAGTAGATTCACCTGAGTTTGTAGGAGTTTCAGGGATAGTAGTAAAACGGTTCGAAAGTTGGTCAATCTTTTGAATAACTTCCGAATCACTAGATTGTTGTTTTAAAATGGAGGTTTTAAGATTTTGCTTAACCTTGCTACTTATTTTAAAAGGTTTAAAAAGAGGTTTTTCAATACCTTTAGAAGTAGATGTTTCAGAAACATTTTTCAAGGAGAAAGTAGATCCTGAAGATGAAAGGTTGTCACGTAAGCATTGTAAAAATTTGTTGGTATAATTTGATTGTTCAATAAGATTTTTAATATCTTTAGGGGCGACAGCTTCATCCACATTTTTTGTTTTAAAGGGAGAGGCCATAACAGGATTATGTCCTTCCGTATTTGAGATAATAAAAGCTCCTTTTGGGGGAAACTCAGATCTAACCAAGTTTCCATCTTTGACTTTCCAAGTTGAAATAACATTTGCTGAAAATGAAGTTTGTTTATTTTTAAAAGGATACTCAATGTTGTTTTTTATGGAATAAGCATGAAACCATTCAAAAAAGGAATATGCAATCTAACATCATTTAGAAATTTGTAATATTTTTCTTTGAATGATGAGATTTGAGAAGCTGTATATGTACTTAAATACCATTCTCTTTGGAGGTCATACTCTTTAGAGTTAAGGTTTTAAGTAAGGCTTCTCTGTTTATAATAAATTCCGTGTTATTCATTTACCATTCAAAGAAGAATATGTTGGAGATTGATGGGATGGAATAGAAGATTCAACTTCATATTCCACATCACCATCATCTTCTTGGTAAACTCCTTGAGAAATGTTTGAATTGTTTTGTAATCCGGAAATATGTATTTCAGAATTGGCTGGCCTCGATATTTTTGAAAACTGAGATTGAGAAGTTACTGAAAAAGATCTTCTTGCTGAAGCAAAATCATTAGATGTTCCTGCTTCAGATCTAGAAGAAAAAGAGTTTCGTCTATCAAAGAAAATCTCTACTTTCCCTGATTCATCTTGTTTTACTTCTCGTAAAAGAGGTGCTTGTCTAGGTTGCGTTGGAATGGCTCGGTCAATAGACCATGATTGAGGGAGGTCAATTTCATCCCATCTTATGAGCCTTGGGATCATAACGTTGGCCTTTGTCATGTCTGTGACAAACAAAGTGGTCTCACGATCTTGGGACTTAAGAAGGACTCTAGAATTACAAGTGTTCATGACCTTGTATTGAATCCTATAGATTAAAGCGGCTGGAATGGAACCTTCTTTCATGTTAAGACCATGAATTCGAATGTTTAGGAAAAGAGAGTCAAGAATGTTAAGGTCTAACAGACTGACTGTCTTGTTTGGGAAACAGTTGAAGTAAACTGGACCATGTCCAAGACTTGTTTCAACTGTTCCGATTAAGGAGTCTTGGAAGTCATTGTGTCTAATGTCTCTAAGACACATGAGGATAGAGGCATTCAAACCTTCTCGGATGAGTGGTTTGACTGCAACTTGGACACACCCTATGTGAAGATATCTGTAGTGACGGGCATGTTCTCTAACAGATTGTTTAGTCAGGAGATGGAATTCCTCACCGGAATCGGGTCCTAGAGGAATATTTTTCAGTGGTTTTGATGATATAGTCAGATTTTCTCTTGTTATCATCAGGGACATATAACTCATCTTGTGGGATTTTGGGTATTTCCCAATTGTCAATGGCTTGATTGATATCTTCGAAGCAAACTTCTTCTTCAAAGATATTGTGTTTGGGGGAAAGTTCCTCAGGATGAGTAACTTTCTCAGTAAGGGGATTGGAAGAGGAATGGATCGGAGAGGAAGAAGAAGAGGACGGTGAAGAAAAGGAAAGGCGTCTAGAGAGAGAGCGAAAGAGTTTAGACATGATTACATAAAATCTGATATCATTGCCCTCCTTTGGTTCAGAGAGAATATATATTATCACTAAACTATCACTCAAATTTTGAATCTGGGTTTTTAACTCTTTCTTTTTTTTTTTTTTTTAATCCTTTAAATCTATAGCCACCAGGAGTTCTTACGTTTGGACCATTATTACTTCTGGGGACATCATCAAGTTAGCCTTACTGCCCGAGTTCCAGGGTCTTACTGCTACAGTCCCTTTGAGTAATAAGGTTAAACGGCCTGTACTTCCAGATTTAAAGTATTGTTTCTTATGTACAAAATGAACAGCAAATAAGAACATGAACAACAGTAAATAAGAACATGAACAGTAAAATCCCAGATCCATGAATTTCAGAGAAAGTTTAATGATAATATGTACATTCCTACTTCCCCATCAGGCTCTGATACCAGAAGGAATGTACATATTATCATTAAACTTTCTCTGAAATTCATGGATCTGGGATTTTACTGTTCATGTTCTTATTTACTGTTGTTCATGTTCTTATTTGCTGTTCATTTTGTACATAAGAAACAATACTTTAAATCTGGAAGTACAGGCCGTTTAACCTTATTACTCAAAGGGACTGTAGCAGTAAGACCCTGGAACTCGGGCAGTAAGGCTAACTTGATGATGTCCCCAGAAGTAATAATGGTCCAAACGTAAGAACTCCTGGTGGCTATAGATTTAAAGGATTAAAAAAAAAATAAAATAAAATAAAAAAAAAGAGTTAAAAACCCAGATTCAAAATTTGAGTGATAGTTTAGTGATAATATATATGTTCTCTCTGAACCAAAGGAGGGCAATGATATCAGATTTTATGTAATCATGTCTAAACTCTTTCGCTCTCTCTCTAGACGCCTTTCCTTTTCTTCACCGTCCTCTTCTTCTTCCTCTCCGATCCATTCCTCTTCCAATCCCCTTACTGAGAAAGTTACTCATCCTGAGGAACTTTCCCCCAAACACAATATCTTTGAAGAAGAAGTTTGCTTCGAAGATATCAATCAAGCCATTGACAATTGGGAAATACCCAAAATCCCACAAGATGAGTTATATGTCCCTGATGATAACAAGAGAAAATCTGACTATATCATCAAAACCGCTGAAAATATTCCTCTAGGACCCGATTCCGGTGAGGAATTCCATCTCCTGACTAAATAATCTGTTAGAGAACATGCCCGTCACTACAGATATCTTCACATAGGGTGTGTCCAAGTTGCAGTCAAACCACTCATCCGAGAAGGTTTGAATGCCTCTATCCTCATGTGTCTTAGAGACATTAGACACAATGACTTCCAAGACTCCTTAATCGGAACAGTTGAAACAAGTCTTGGACATGGTCCAGTTTACTTCAACTGTTTCCCAAACAAGACAGTCAGTCTGTTAGACCTTAACATTCTTGACTCTCTTTTCCTAAACATTCGAATTCATGGTCTTAACATGAAAGAAGGTTCCATTCCAGCCGCTTTAATCTATAGGATTCAATACAAGGTCATGAACACTTGTAATTCTAGAGTCCTTCTTAAGTCCCAAGATCGTGAGACCACTTTGTTTGTCACAGACATGACAAAGGCCAACGTTATGATCCCAAGGCTCATAAGATGGGATGAAATTGACCTCCCTCAATCATGGTCTATTGACCGAGCCATTCCAACGCAACCTAGACAAGCACCTCTTTTACGAGAAGTAAAACAAGATGAATCAGGGAAAGTAGAGATTTTCTTTGATAGACGAAACTCTTTTTCTTCTAGATCTGAAGCAGGAACATCTAATGATTTTGCTTCAGCAAGAAGATCTTTTTCAGTAACTTCTCAATCTCAGTTTTCAAAAATATCGAGGCCAGCCAATTCTGAAATACATATTTCCGGATTACAAAACAATTCAAACATTTCTCAAGGAGTTTACCAAGAAGATGATGGTGATGTGGAATATGAAGTTGAATCTTCTATTCCATCCCATCAATCTCCAACATATTCTTCTTTGAATGGTAAATGAATAACACGGAATTTATTATAAACAGAGAAGCCTTACTTAAAAACCTTAACTCTAAAGAGTATGACCTCCAAAGAGAATGGTATTTAAGTACATATACAGCTTCTCAAATCTCATCATTCAAAGAAAAATATTACAAATTTCTAAATGATGTTAGATTGCATATTCCTTTTTTTGAATGGTTTCATGCTTATTCCATAAAAAACAACATTGAGTATCCTTTTAAAAATAAACAAACTTCATTTTCAGCAAATGTTATTTCAACTTGGAAAGTCAAAGATGGAAACTTGGTTAGATCTGAGTTTCCCCCAAAAGGAGCTTTTATTATCTCAAATACGGAAGGACATAATCCTGTTATGGCCTCTCCCTTTAAAACAAAAAATGTGGATGAAGCTGTCGCCCCTAAAGATATTAAAAATCTTATTGAACAATCAAATTATACCAACAAATTTTTACAATGCTTAGGTGACAACCTTTCATCTTCAGGATCTACTTTCTCCTTGAAAAATGTTTCTGAAACATCTACTTCTAAAGGTATTGAAAACCTCTTTTTAAACCTTTTAAAATAAGTAGCAAGGTTAAGCAAAGTCTTAAAACCTCCATTTTAAAACAACAATCTAGTGATTCGGAAGTTATTCAAAAGATTGACCAACTTTCGAACCGTTTTACTACTATCCCTGAAACTCCTACAAACTCAGGTGAATCTACTTCTCGTATTCAAACACGCGCATCTAAGGCTATTAATGCCCTTGGCCTTGAGTCCAATGAATCTTGCTCTGAGCAAAGTGATGATTCTGGTAAATCATCCCTCAAGATCAGTCCCATTTTGAGCAACTCCCTGACCAAGTGGAAGGGTTTAACTAAACCCTCTACGTATGGTTATAATCGTGTATCCGCTCCAGATCTAGCTCTTGAAGAAAGAGAACTAGGTTTTGTTAGCTTCAATGCCAATAATGTCTATGAATGGAATATAGATGGCAAAACGGAATATAATATCATGAGTATGCTTCAGCATGACTATGGTAGGAACAGCCTATCAAGCAGCCCATGATACCTCTGAAGAAGCTATAGCCAATGTTATTGTTTACGGGTTTAGTGGTCAACTGAAGGGATGGTGGGATAACTACCTTTTCGATAACCAAAAACACTCAATCTTTTCTGCCATAAAAGTCAACGACCAGAACGAACCCATTATTAGTGACGATGGGGAACCTATTCCCGATGCTGTCAATACTTTAATCTTTACCATAGCAAGCCACTTCATTGGTGATCCATCTCTTTGGAAAGATCGTTCTGCGGAACTGCTTTCCAATCTTAGATGCAAAACTTTGTCTGACTTTCGATGGTATAAAGATACCTTTCTTACTAGGGTTTTACCAGAGAAGACAGTCAACAACCTTTCTGGAAAGAAAAATTCCTTGCTGGACTCCCCAATCACTTGGAGATAAGGTAAGGGACAAAATTCGTAGCTTAACTCCAGACGGGATAATACCCTATGATGAGTTAAGTTATGGCCAACTTATTTCTTTTATCCAAAAGGTTGCCCTAAAGATTTGTCAAGATGATAAAATCCAAAGGCAACTTGCTCGTGAGAAAACTCAAAATCGTATCGATTTGGGAACTTTCTGTGAATAATTTGGTCTTCCTGCTTGTCATCCAAGGAAATCTAAAAGACCTTCCAACAGAAAAGTCTTTAAACCAAACCCTGAAAAGAATTTCAGAAGATTCAAAAGGGTTTTCAAAAACCTAAAAATGAAACAGGTTTCCAAAAGAATTTTCAAAAGTATCCTCAGAAAAACCCCATTATTTGTTACACATGTAAAAAACCAGGACATGTTAGCAAATATTGTCGGTTAAAAGGAAGATTAATAATCTGAACCTTGATCCTCAGATTGAGGATCAGATTAATAATCTTATGATTGAAAGTTCAGATGATGAATCTGGACCAGAATCTTCTGATAATAATCAACAATGTCCAAGTTGATGATGTTGAGTCATCCTCTGATTCAGATATCAAGCAAATTAATGTTTTATCCAAAGATCAAGATCTCTTATTTGATGCAATAGAGGCTATTGACAATCCAGAACAAAAGAAAGACTTTCTTTTGAAACTAAAAAGATCTTTACAAAAGGAGAAAAACCCAAAAGTTTGGTCCTTAATAACAAATATGACGTCAAACCTATATTCAAAAAATTAGAAAAACAAGTTATTCGTCCCGTAACCATTCAGGACCTCCAAAGTGAGGTTAACAACCTTAAGAGAGAAATCCAGGAAATCAAAAGAAACCAAAATGATCATCATCTTATTCTTTCACAATTGGTACAAGAAGAAGAATCTGGTGATGAGGATCTTGGTTCTCTTTTAAACCAAACTGAGTGCTCTAAGGAACAAGAAAATAAAATTTCTAACGACAATGAGGTAAAACAAATTTTGAGAATAATAAATGTATTCTCCTTCATGAAGCATCGTGTTAATGTCCGAATTGTCGTTAAAGATTTTGTTTTTGACACCATTGCACTCTTTGATTCAGGTGCAGATTCAAACTGTATTATGGAAGGTCTGGTCCCCACAAAATATTTGAAAAAACTACTGAACGCCTTAGCTCAATAACGGGTGAAAGGCTAAGTATCAATTTTAAAATAACCAATGTTTTTATTGAAAAAGGAAATATCAGTATTCCCACCGATTTCATCATCTCAAAAGAGATAAAAAATGATGTAGTTTTGGGGACACCTTTTATAAATCTTTTGTTTCCTTATCTGGCAGATTGGCCTGGACTTACCTCTTTTGTAGGAGGACAAATAACTTTCTTTGAGTTCTTAGACTCACCAAAGCAAAGATCTCTAAACCTAATTGAATCCAAACCAAACAGATTTGTTTTTTAAAACAAGAAATCTCTTTCAAAACCCTTGAATCACAGCTTTCGCAACCAAAGATTCAAGAAAAAATAAAAAATCTTTTAAACCAAATCGAAAAATCTATTTGTTCTGATTTGCCTCATGCCTTCTGGGATAGGAAACAACATAGTTGAACTTCCATATGAAAAGGATTTTAAAGAATCTAAAATCCCCACAAAAGCTCGTCCCATTCAAATGAATGAGCAGCTTTTGCAGCATTGTCAACAAGAAATTAATGATCTCTTGGATAAAAGATTAATCAGACCTAGCAAAAGTCCTTGGTCTTGCTCTGCTTTTTATGTTAATAAACAAGCTGAGATAGAAAGAGGAACTCCGAGGCTTGTTATCAATTATAAACCTTTGAATCAAGCTTTACAGTGGATTCGTTACCCTATCCCAAATAAAAGGATTTGCTTAACAGGTTAAACTCGGCAAATATTTTTTCAAAATTTGATATGAAATCAGGTTTTTGGCAAATCCAAATTGCTGAATCAGACCGATATAAAACAGCTTTTACAGTTCCATTCGGACAATATGAATGGAATGTAATGCCTTTTGGTCTGAAAAATGCCCCTTCAGAATTTCAGAAAATCATGAATGATATTTTCAACCCATACTCAAACTTTGCAATCGTTTATATTGATGATGTCTTAATTTTTTCCCAAACTCTAGAGGAACATTTCAAACATGTTAAAACTTTTATGTATATCATCCAAAAAAATGGACTTGCTGTCTCTAAACCAAAAATTGTTCTTTTCCAAACAAAAATCCGATTTCTTGGTCACATTATTTTCCAAGGGACAATAACTCCTATTGAAAGATCCATTCTGTTTGCAGAAAAGTTTCCAGATTATATCCTCGATAAACCTCAGCTCCAGAGGTTCCTAGGATGTCTTAATTATGTTTCAGATTTTATTCCGAATCTGAACAATCTCCTTAAGCCCTCCATGATAGGCTTAAGAAAAATCCCCCACCTTGGACAGACAAACATTCGGATATTATCCGATTTCTTAAAACCAAAGTCCGCAATCTTCCATGTCTTTATCTGCCCATTCCTCATGCATTCAAAATTGTAGAAACTGATGCATCAGATTTAGGATACGGTGGTATTTTAAAACAAAAACTGCATGATAAAGAATGTATCATTGCATTTACATCCAAACACTGGAATTCTACTCAACAAAAATATTCTACAATTAAAAAAGAAATTTTAGCCATTGTGTTATGCATCACAAAATTTCAATCCGACTTACTCAATCAAAAATTTTTAGTCCGAATTGATTGCAAATCAGCCAAAGATGTTTTACAAAATGATGTAAAAAATCTTGCATCAAAACAAATTTTTGCCAGATGGCAAGCATATTAAGTGTATTTGATTTCAACATCGAGCATATCAAGGGTAACTCAAACTCTCTCCCTGACTTTCTCACACGTGAATATTTACAGGGAGATAATCAAGAGAAAGATGCCTAAAAAGGCAACATTAGCCTCGGTACGAGGCAGAGGTATTCGACTAGCCCTTCCTGGCCAACCAAGAGATCTGGGTCAAGTACCCCAACTGGGTCTCTACCCAACAACCTTCCCCTACAACCCAAGAGCCGACTGGGTCATCTACCCAGATCACAAAGAATGTAGTTGAGTCATCTACTCAACCCCCAAGTAGTCAAACAGCCAAACAAACAAAGGCAGATTATGCCTTCCCAATCCAAACCTGTTGGCCTTACAAGATGCAGGCCTTACAAAACTCCATAAAAAATCCTGGGCTGACATATGTGACAGCTCAGATGAAGATGAAATAGACCTTACCAAACTTATCTCACAAATGGCAACTCAAAAAACCATTTGCAATGATCCAAAGGAAAAACAATTGCCCAAACCATGCCACCTCAACCAAACCAACCCGCATGTCAAGGCTCAATCAAAACAACCAACCACATACATTTCAAAAACAAATTCTCATCTGTCCTTCTTATGGAACCTGAGTTTTGGGAAAAATCACCTTTTAAAGTTATTCCTAAAGTCTTTCCACCAGGGTTCCATTTTAGACCTACAGCCTTAAACAAAACCAGACAATTTTATGAATTCATATTAGTGGATTCAGATTCAGTCTCAATAAAACATTACAAGATCCTAAAGATGCCACCAACATAACTCATTCAACCATTCAAATTCTAAAGTTCTTACCCCAATCAATTTGGCAAGAACCCAAACAATACAAAAAAATTCTCTAATCCTTATGATCCGATAGGATATTCTTATTGGATTATGTGGATGCCTGGACAAGAGTATTCTGGTTACAAAATAATCAGAATAGACATTCTTGGCTCATCTATTTCAAGAAAAATACCAACTATCAATTCCCAAATTGGTTTTCCCAATGTGGGATTACTTTGGTCCTCTACCAGAAATCTTGCCCCCACCTGCCGATGAGGGGTTCAAATTTTCACCAAAAAATTTGACCAACAGGAAACAAGCATTCCTGTAGATCTTCAATTTTTCTCTGTTTTCTCCCTGGCCTGGGTATTCTCATGGCAGTACAGGTACGGCAAACAAGAACATCCAAAAGCACCACCTATGCTTCAAAGAATGCCTTTGTAAAATGGTGGTCTCAATTTGATGCCGCCATGGCTCATCCAGAAAAAGTTCGAAACTGGTTCAAAGAGCACCCCAAGTTCACCAAACCATTCGACCATGAAGAATCAGTATTTCTCAACCAGAAGCCCAAATTGCAGCAGCCCTTGCAGGAGCCCAATCAAAAGAAACCTTAGCGAGACACCTTCAACAAATCATGCAAATGATTGAGGAAGACAAAAAACACAAGGATGATCCTACTCCCTCAGAAGAATCATCAAGTGATTACAATCAAAATGAAGACGATTGCTTTGGAATCAATCTAGGAGAAGATTAGCTCTTAAGCAAAAATTGCAAAAACAAAAATTTTATCAACTTGTACTGTACCAATAGTACCGGTCAACATAACCGGCACTGTAGAAACAGTAATTTTCTCATCTATAAAGGAGGCCACGCTTTCATTGTAAGGCATCCTTTTCATTCTACAAAAACATAGAGAGAAGTTAGAGAGAGATGCTCTGAGAGTCCCCCTTGTAAGCTCTTCAGCTCTTCTTCCCTCTTCTCTCTTTTCAATACATTCAATAAAAATCTTTATTCAGTTCTTCATTTTAGTATTTCCATAGTTACTTTTCTGCAACTGCATATGCGTGCGGACTACCGCCACATCTAACTGCATACTAACCTGCATATGCGTGCGGACTACCGCCGCATCTACTTCATATTTACTTCCTTGATCTTGCACTTATCATACTGCATTCATTCTGACACCTTAAAATTGAAGAAAATTGAATCTACTTCTCGTATCAGAGCCTGATGGGGAAGTAGGAATGTACATATTATCATTAACTTTCTCTGAAATTCATGGATCTGGGATTTTACTGTTCATGTTCTTATTTACTGTTGTTCATGTTCTTACTTGCTGTTCATTTGTACATAAGAAACAATACTTTAAATCTGGAAGTACAGGCCGTTTAACCTTATTACTCAAAGGGACTGTAGCAGTAAGACCCTAGAACTCGGCAGTAAGGCTAACTTGATGATGTCCCCAGAAGTAATAATGTCCAAACGTAAGAACTCCTGGTGGCTATAGATTTAAAGGATTAAAAAAAAAAAAGAGTTAAAAACCCAGATTCAAAATTTGAGTGATAGTTTAGTGATAATATATATGTTCTCTCTGAACCAAAGGGGCAATATCAGATTTTATGTAATCATGTCTAAACTCTTTCGCTCTCTCTCTAGACGCCTTTCCTTTTCTTCACCGTCCTCTTCTTCTTCCTCTCCGATCCATTCCTCTTCCAATCCCCTTACTGAGAAAGTTACTCATCCTGAGGAACTTTCCCCCCAACACAATATCTTTGAAGAAGAAGTTTGCTTCGAAGATCAATCAAGCCATTGACAATTGGGAAATACCCAAAATCCCACAAGATGAGTTATATGTCCCTGATGATAACAAGAGAAAATCTGACTATATCATCAAAACCGCTGAAAATAATATTCCTCTAGGACCCGATTCCGGTGAGGAATTCCATCTCCTGACTAAACAATCTTTAGAGAACATGCCCGTCACTACAGATATCTTCACATAGGGTGTGTCCAAGTTGCAGTCAAACCACTCATCCGAGAAGGTTTGAATGCCTCTATCCTCATGTCTTAGAGACATTAGACACAATGACTTCCAAGACTCCTTAATCGGAACAGTTGAAACAAGTCTTGGACATGGTCCAGTTTACTTCAACTGTTTCCCAAACAAGACAGTCAGTCTGTTAGACCTTACATTCTTGACTCTCTTTTCCTAAACATTCGAATTCATGGTCTTAACATGAAGAAGGTTCCATTCCAGCCGCTTTAATCTATAGGATTCAATACAAGGTCATGAACACTTGTAATTCTAGAGTCCTTCTTAAGTCCCAAGATCGTGAGACCACTTTGTTTGTCACAGACATGACGAAGGCAACGTTTATGATCCCAAGGCTCATAAGATGGGATGAAATTGACCTCCCTCATCATGGTCTATTGACCGAGCCATTCCAACGCAACCTAGACAAGCACCTCTTTTACGAGAAGTAAAACAATGAATCAGGGAAAGTAGAGATTTTCTTTGATAGACGAAACTCTTTTCTTCTAGATCTGAAGCAGGAACATCTAATGATTTTGCTTCAGCAAGAAGATCTTTTTCAGTAACTTCTCAATCTCAGTTTTCAAAAATATCGAGGCCACCAATTCTGAAATACATATTTCCGGATTACAAAACAATTCAAACATTTCTCAAGGAGTTTACCAAGAAGATGATGGTGATGTGGAATATGAAGTTGAATCTTCTATTCCATCCCATCAATCTCCAACATTCTTCTTTGAATGGTAAATGAATAACACGGAATTTATTATAAACAGAGAAGCCTTACTTAAAACCTTAACTCTAAAGTATGACCTCCAAGAGAATGGTATTTAAGTACATATACAGCTTCTCAAATCTCATCATTCAAAGAAAAATATTACAAATTTCTAAATGATGTTAGATTGCATATTCCTTTTTTGAATGGTTTCATGCTTATTCATAAAAAACAACATTGAGTATCCCTTTAAAATAAACAAACTTCATTTTCAGCAAATGTTATTTCAACTTGGAAAGTCAAAGATGGAACTGGTTAGATCTGAGTTTCCCCCAAAAGAGCTTTTATTATCTCAAATACGGAAGGACATAATCCTGTTATGCCTCTCCCTTTAAACAAAAATGTGGATGAAGCTGTC